>NC_045450.1:64691376-64991376 GCF_002776525.5 Piliocolobus tephrosceles | reverse complement strand
CTGTCTCTAAAAAACAAAACATTAAATTATTGACTACTTTTGTGTGCGAAGAACTGGGGTATAACAGTAAGCAAAATCATACAAGGAGCTTACAATATTATGGCACAAACAGATAGTAGTCATACAATAATAGAAATAAAAATAAATGTGCAATTGTGAGAATTACAAAGCTGGTGGGTGTATGATACTAAAAGATTACATACCAGGAAGAATTTGATTGTCCAGGGCTTCAGGGAAGGTGTCCCCGAGTAGCTGATGATTGGGCTGAGATGTGCAGGGTGAATGAGAGTTAAAGATGTATTCGTAAGCATTACTGTTAACATATCTGTGTCTCAATTCTTCCTTTGTACCATTGGGATAACATTGGTTTTGGGTACTCGGTGAAAGCAATTGTTAGGCACAGGTTAGATTTCTCAGTGTTGCTCTGGTTTTCACCTGTATCCTTCTACCCTTCCTCACTGAAAGAGAGGGTCTCAGACAAATGGCATTAATGGTGATGGTGCCATGATGATGACGATGACAATGATGATTATGTCGATGATGGATGTTGATGCTGGTTATGATTTAGTGGACACCTTCTATGTGCCAGGTACTGGGCTAAGTAACTTATGACATCTTACTCATTCTTTATAATGACATTGCAATGGAAGGAGATCAGCATGAGATGAGAAAGGAAGAGAAAATGAAAAGGACAATGAGGGGATAGTCACTGGGTTTATATATAAAGGAATTGGGCTTATAGTTGAGGAAATAATTCCAAAGCAAATATTTCTAATTCCTGAAATGGGTACTTGGTTTCAAACAATAGATTTTTATTTTGTAATTCTATTTTTACTTCTTTATTTCTTGAATATGGAATGCAATTTCTTTTATTTCAAATTAAACTAAGCAGTTTAGCTTAATCACATATAACAAACCTCCTAGTATAAGGGCCCTGATCCCAAATCTTGCTACACATTAGTTTCTAGCCCATGCAGTAAATGGATACCTGGAGCAAATCCAAAAAGGGAAACCACTTTAATTAGGTTTGAAAGTGTCTCCAGTCAGTTCCAGAATAGCTGTCAGTGGATTTATGGTGCACCTTCCAGACTGTAACTCTTTGCGTATCCAGCTGAAGCAAGAAGGCTCCAGAGAAATTGAGTATGATTTCTTCAAACCTAAATATTTATCTCCCCAAATAAGCATCCCTAGAAAATATGGTCAAGATAGATGGAAGGAAAGTCGGCCTCACCTTAGCTAAGCCTCTCAGCCTTTGTCATTGTTTCCATTTAATTGCAAGGGTTCTAGAAGAATCGATTAAATAAAACCTTCCTTGGAATGTGTCCATAAGTACAGACTCTCCCCCAAATCTGTCACATAGCAGTTACACTGACTCTCACATTTATGCCCAAATGACAGTGACTTGGGACTTGACCGCACTGAGGTTAGGAGAGGTTGCAACTTGTTGAATATCACTGTAATTTCAGAACCAGAATTCAAACCCAGGTCAGCCCAACTCTAGTATTTTGAGCCCAAGGAACTTACACAGATACACACACACGTGTGTGTGTATATATATAATCAGCAATGTAGGATTATTTTGAATCAGCACCTGTTTTAAAGTTGAGTCACTTGTTAATTTCTGTTGGATTCATTGTGCTTATTTTCCCAGCCATAAGACATAAGTGTGACACATGGCAAACAAATATGCAGGCAGCATGACACAGTGGAAAGGTGTGAGATTTAGAGTTGGAAAAGCAAGACTAGAGCCTGATTTTCTGCTTAAGTGCCTTGACTTTGGGCTTGACCACTCTGATTCTCACTTTCCTCCTCTGGGGAGAAATGATGAACACATCTGAGTAGAGAGCTATGGTGAAGAAGAAGGGAGAAAATTCTCCTAGAAATGTAAATTTAGAAATGTAGATTTTAAATTGCCATCCACCTTACTTACTGCTTTTAAAATCTAAACTAATATGATCAAGCCTGGCAAGAGAAGTCGGCACGGTCTTCTCTGAGAGTTAATTGGAGATGCTGTGTAGGTCGGCAAGTCACAATGACACTTATCCTTGAGTATTCATCAACTGGTCCCTTTATTCTTACATGAATGGCGTAGTCATTGCAAAGGAGGTGGAGCCTCAGGGTTAGAATTTTTAGTATATCCATGATGTTCTGGCCGCTGTGCCAAATGCTTTGAGAGTATCACCTCATTTAATCCCTACAGAAAATCAGTTTGATTGGTAATATGATAATCCTTACTTTACAGATGGAAACTGAGCACAAATTGATTCAACTTGCTTAAGTCAGCCGAGCTAAACGATTTCCTTTGATCGCAATTTCGTCCTTTCTTTTGCATTTCCTTGTTATCATCAAAGTGAGTTGCCAGTGGAGGTTGTAACTTTTTCTCTTGGGTATTTGTCATGTAATTTTAATCTGATTGACTGTAAGAGGGTATGATAGACAGAAAAATGTCCCCTGCCCCCCAACCACTAAAAGATGCTCATGTTCTAATCCCAGGACCTGTGAATATGTTACCTGACACAGCAAAAGAGACTTTGCAGATGTAATTAAGGCAAGCGTAGGGGAGATTACTCTGAATTTGTGAGTGGGACCCATGTAATCTCAAGGGTTCTCATAAAAGCCAGAGAAGGAGATGTGAGAATCAAGCAAATACTGGAGCAGCGTACTCTGCAGATGGAGTAAGAGCCCAGAGCCAAGGATGCAGGGAACCTCTAGAATCTGGAAAAGGCCATGAAATGACTTCCATCCCAGAGCATCCAGAAGGAACCCAGTCCTGCTGACAATGTAATTTTAGTCCAGTGAGATCCATTTTGAACTTCTTACCTCAAGAGCTGTAAGGCATTGGGTTTCAAGCAACTAAACTTGTGTTGGTTTAAGTCATTATGTAGTCATTTGTTACAACAGCATTGGGAAATTAATATGGGGGAGTCAGATCAAATGATTTTTCATGGCAAACTAACCAAAACACTATCATAAACATTCAAATAAGCATAGCACTGCTGTGGCATATGGAGAGACATTCAGAGTTGTAATGGGTTGTGAGGCCAACCTGTGAGGTCAAGGCCACACATCTAGGCTACGACTTGCAGTACTATGTTTAATAGGAGTGGTGAGAGTGGGCATTTTTGTCTTGTTCCAGTTTTCAAGGGGGAATGCTTCCAGTTTTTGCCCATTCAGTATGATGTTGGCTGTTTCTTGAGTTTTTTTTTTTTTAATCATGAAAGGATGTTGGATTTTGTTGAAAGCTCTTGCTGTGTCTATGGAGATGATCATATGGTTTTTGTTTTTAATTCCGCTTATCTGGTGAATCGTATTTATTGATTTTCATATGGTGACTCAACCTTGAATCCCAGGAATGAAGCCTACTTGATCATGGTGAATTAACTTTTTGATGTGGTGCTGGATTCAGTTTGCTAGTATTTTGTTGAGGATTTTTGCATCTGTGTTCATCTGGGATATTGGCCTATCCTTTTCTTTTTTGGTTTTGTAAGGTCACACAACTAGGAATTTCAGCACTGGAATCTACAGCTAGGTCTTTCTGACTGTGTCCACCCTTCTTCGTAAGTATGGCCAGCATAGTGGCTCATGCAAGGTCACACAGCTGGTTATCAGCAGAGCTGGGCTTGAATGCAGTTCTCATTCTCCATATACATTTTCTCGAAAGCAAATAAAGAGACCTGGATGTGAACACAGACTCATGATAGGATGGGGATGCCGAGACTGGTCCTCCTGCCTCCTCCCCATGGCTTAATTATGAAAGTACCTGAGTGCAGTGCTCAGTCATCACTCATGACTTGCTGCTCACACTCACTGTGATGAATTGGCATACAATGGAACTCAAAGCAAAATGATCACTAATGAAGGAGTTAATGTTTTGCTGAATGTTTCAAGACTGCACTTTGATTTCTTGTCACCACCCCCCATAATTGATGAAGAGTCCTTGATAGAGGAATCACTTTCCCTGTAAAGAAGGGCTGGAGTTACTCATGGTTCAGAGTATACCCAACAGAACATCACGTCCTCCCTAGTGCTGAAATTGGGACACAGCTGAATGACAAAGTTGTGTTTTGGGGAAAGAGAAATAAAGCAAATGTGGATGACTACTCATTGTGTGTGTAGAATTACACTTAGTACTTTCAGACAACTGACTTCTCACAATGGCGTTATGAAATGTTATGATTCCTCTTTCCAAAATACGGAAACTGAGGCACAAATGCAGTGGGAGACAGGACTAGAAGCAATGTTTGGAAGCTTAGACATCTATGTGGAGTGAGTAGGGGAAAAAAACCAAAGTTTTAATTAATACCCTTGGATAACCAAAAAGCATTTACTGCCCCGTGTTTCCACTTGTGAACAAGTCCCATTATTAGTCCATACATAACATGTAGTTTATTTTGAGCTGATCTAAATCTAGTTGTGTAATGGTCAGTGAGAGTGAGGGTTGATGGAAACCATACTTGCATGGAATTCAAATATTTAAATCGTAGTAGGCCTATTCTTTTTTTTAAGCTTGAGCACATTACTCCCTCTCTTTGAACTTTCTTACCCATTGAAGCAGCACAGTATGTTTTGAAGAGAGGCAAATCTAAGTTAAAATTCTCTTTCAGCCACGTGTTAACAATGGCCTTAAGCAAGTCAGTTATACTCTCCCTAAAAGTGCTCTATCAGAAAAATGTAGATAATAATATGCAGCTTATAGGGCTCTTTAAAGAACTGTAAATAATAACACATCCAGAAAATAAGTTAGCACATAGTGGTTCCCAGTTAAGAGACAGATCTACCATGAAGAATATTGGACCAAGTAATCTTTAGATCCCCTTCTGGTCTATAATTTTGCATTTTCAAAACCTTTAACTGCTACTTTTGGGGAACTTACCACATACTAGGCACTATGCCAAAGATTATACTTGCATTATCTCATTAAATCGTTACAATTTTAGGAGGTAGATGCTACCAAAATTCATGCAAATAAAGATACCTGGGCACAGAGATGAAAAATAAACTCCCCTGGTCACAAAAAATAATGTGATGAACTCAAGATTTGACTAAATATGACTGACTCCAGAGCTCGTACTCTTAAAGTTAAGCCCTTGTTAATAATACATGTATCCATATATATTTTATTGCTTTTGTAGAAAAGGCTGGATGTAGATTTCCTCTTCTTACTCTAATGCAGTTAGGCAAACCAGTGATGTTCTGAGCCCATGTGGGTCCCTTGATGGCATTGAGAAAAGTAAAACCCAATACAAATTATGCTAATAGATTGATTCAAAAGTTATGTTATAACTGAGACAAATTCTCAGTGCTATGAAGAAAGTGAGACTCAGATGTGTGATGGTCTGTGTTCTCAGTGAGTGAAAGAGTCACTTCTGAAGGCAGATAGGACTCTGCTTCTCTGGGAACCAACTAGGAAAATCAAGATGTTCAGGCTATCCGCCCAGGGTATGGTCTCTTCCTCTGTTCTGTAGGTCAGACAGTGGGTCAAGAAGGAGGTTTACTGAATTCTGTGACTGTCTATTTCCAATTCACTTCCCAGAAAATTCACATTTACTGAGCTTTTATAATATGCCATTCAGACTGCTACAAACAAGAGTGCAAGCAAGAAAATAAGGTACTTGTGTTTTTTAAAAAAAAGTCCCGATTTGTAGCATTTGTCAGTTTTTGTGGTGTAAATACTCACACCAAGGTCAACTTCCAGCTACAAATGTGATGACGCTGGTTGCAGAGTTGGGAAGAATTGAATATGATTGGCTCTGGTGAGCCTGTGCAAGCTGACTGCAGCACCACACTAGTCCTCCTACTGGGTTCTTAAATATGCTCTTTGCTGGTAATATGGTTTTGCTGGGTCCCCACCCAAATCTCATCCTGAATTGTAGCTCCCATAATTCCCACGTGTCATGAGACAGACTTGGTGGGACGTAACTGGCTTATGGGAATGGGTCTTTCCTGTACTGTTCTCATGTTAGTCTCACAAGATGTGATGGTTTTAAAAATGGGAGTTCCCCTGAACAAGCTTTTTTAGCCTGCTACCATGTAAGACGTCCCTTTGCTCTTCCTTCGTCTTCCACCATGATTGTGAGGCCTCTCCGTACACGTGGAACTGTCAGTCCTCTAAACCTTTTTCCTTTATGGATTATCCAGTCTCAGGTATGTCTTTATTAGCAACATGAGAACTGACAAATACAGCTGGGATGCATGCCTCTCCTTTGCTTAGTAAATGTCCATTCTCCACTTACATCTTCATATCTCAAATTTGACTTCCTCAGAAGCTTTAAATGGACTCTGTCGCTTATGAAATGCCTTCTGAGAGCTTGGGAGCCCTTTCCAACTTCTTCCATCATTTCAGGCGATATCAGAAAGCACCTTCAGAAGCAAATTTTGGCTATGACTACCCATGAGTGTCCCGAGCATGTACCAGAGACCAGTGTGATGTGCACACAACCTTAAAGCAATTTGAGATGGAACTGTTCTGTCAAAACAATGCAGAAGAAAACTTCTGCATCAAATCAAATCCAGTCTTTCCCCTAAAACAACGAAAATGGGTCAGACCTGCTGACATGTGTATCACATAATACTGAAATCTCTCACTCCATATATTTATTGTTGAACACGGAAATGGCAATACTCTTATTTTAAGCTACTTAAGGTTCTAACTTCCAGTGACATTTTAGATGTTTCAGGGCAAAGTAAAGACATTGATTTAGCCGAGCGCATTGGAAATATTACAGGAGCACCCTTGTCTTCTCTCTAGAGGTTGCTGAACTGATTGGGTAAAATAAGAAATGACCCCTCAGCCTTGAACAAAATCAGGACAAAATCAAATATTTGAACTTTAAAGGAGTTCATCCAACTTCTCCTCTGTTGGTTGTACTTGCCTTTGGTGTCTGCTTCTAATCCCCACTTGTGGCCCACTTGGGGGAACATCCTACTGGAAGCCAGCTCTGCCTAGGGTATTTCTGTCCTCACTCAAAATAGGAAGAGCCCCAGGTCTCTTGAGATTCCCCTCTCCAGAGATTTCCCATCTGATTCTGCAGTCCTGAGAGAGGAGCATTTGCAAACCTTGCTATCCAGTGGCTGAACTTCTGCCTGCTGATCACACTAAGGAGAGCCGTCGACTATCCAGAGGGTCGGGTGTTCCTGCTTGTCAGCGTCGCTGAGGAAATTGATACTTATCATCATCTTCCCTGATACTAAATGGCTTTCTGGTGCTGCTTCTTGGGTCCGGGTGGCCTTAATTTAACAGGCTTAACCAGGGACAGTTTTACTAAACTCTCCTATGCAAGCCAAGTGAAGGGACGCACGGTTATGAGGAATGGCCCCCATCTTCTCCATCTTTACAACCAGCACTGCTGACATTCCCAGAGCTCCCACAGGTAACCAGGGTCACGAACCTCACGAGGACCTACGTGTTCATGCTTTCCACTTCACAGCTGGGGATCTGAGGATTCAGAGGTTAGAAAAACTGCCTAGAATGGAACAGCAGACGCAGTGAACAGAGGGCAGAGTTGAGATCAAACAACTCAAACAATAGTCTGATGATAAGCTTAGAACTCTACCAAAATCACACCTCTCAGAAACTGATGAATTGAGACCATTTCATTCAAGAAAGAACACATTTGTGGTAAGTAGATCACATAGAGGCTGGATGTCCTTGCTGTCACTAAGTCACCCTCAAGAAACATTGCTGAATGCTCTCTTCCTCTTGTAGACAGACAGAAGCCACAGCCACATCACACATGCCTGGAGACCTCCAGCCCAGACTTCTTTAGGGTCAGTGGCAGATGTGGTTTTTAACTCTTGGCCATGTTTCATGCCCCCATCTCCACCTCATAGGACAAAATTGGTTCTTTCTCCCATTTCTCTGTAAAGAGCCAAACCAGGTGGTAGGTAGGTCATATATAAACAGTGAAAAAATGTTCATAATAACTTTATTCTCACTGCACATATGCATGCCTTGGACTTAATGACAGGAAATATTTGGGTCTTTCATGACTAATTTCAGCAGTTTTTCCTTTTCCACAGATAATAGTGCTATCTCCAAGGCCTTTTGTCTTCTCTCCCCATGAAGGTGGGGGCTGGTCACCTGCTGCTGGTGCAGGGCATAGGCCATGAAGGTGGAGTTTCCTAAACACAGCTTGAATGGCAGATTCTGCCTTAAGACTGCCTCTGCTGCTTGCACTGGATAAACCATGCTCAAGGTGCTGAGTGGATTCTGTATTTAGCATTTTATGGTGTAGACAATCTTATTGTAGGTGAGGGAAGCTGGCCTACTGGGACCTCTAGGGAACGTGAGGAGGAGGAGGAGGAAGAGGAAGAGGAGAAGGAGGCCAGGTCAGTGTCTGGTTCAGTCAAGAATTGGATGGCCTCAAAGCTGGCCCAAGAAAGTTCAGCTGAGTAGATCAGAGTGCTCTGTCCAAATGATGGGAAAAATATAGGGTGATCTGGCCTAGCAAATTGAATCTGGAAGGTGCTAGGTGGATTTCCAAGGTAGATTGGATGGGCATCTACATCAGGAGACCTGACCACATAAAAAAAAAAAAGGATGGATACAGTTATGACAAGGAAAGGATAATTGGTGTTTACTTTGTGCTATGTTTTTATGTATCTTATTTTTGTGTAATGTGGGGCTGTAGCATCCAGTGGATCTGGTTTCAGTTTCTGGACTATCACAAATGTGTCTCTTCTAAAATGATTGGTCAGGCAGAATCACCTGCTCCATTCTTTCTTTTGGGGGTTACTATGACTCAATCCCATTCACCTAGACCCCATAGAATGGGTTTTCTGCAGCAAGGAAGTGCCCAGTTACTAGAAGCAAAGATTATTGGATAGGGAGCAGCTCAAAACCAACAGGTGCACAGTTCAATAACTGAGCTCCAAGTCCTCTCCTATATTGGTGCTGGGTGGTTTATTTCTGCACTGAGGGTAGGATGAGTCTCTCGAAGAGAGAGGACCTCAGGAGTTCCAGTTTCAAAAATCTGGAGAAGACTGAAATGAACCACAAAGTGGAATGTTGTAATCTAATTACTAATTCCTGCTGGGTATAGTAGTGTGCACTTGTAGTCTCAGCTACTGGGATCACTTGAGCCCAGGAGTTCAAGTTCAGTTTGGGTAACACAGTGAGATGGCAACTTTAAAAAAGAGGCTAATTCCTAGTTCTTAAGAGAGAAATAAAAGATGGTTCTTTCCCTCAAACTGAATGGGCCACCAGGACTCACCTGGCAGGTATGAATAAGACAAAAACAAGATGGAAAAGGAAAGGATCGTAGTCTTGCGGGGAACAGGGGTGACCATCTCTCCATCCCAGGTGCACTAACAGAGAAGAGAGGTACAGGTGCCTCAACCCAGTATCCTGAGAGCCTTTGCGGAAGGCGGGTTCACCTTGGACTGGTTAGGGGCAGGGGCTGTGGTTTCCAGCAGGCACAATGGGAGTGGCAAAGGTCAGACTGCCCTGAAGCCCCTAACTCCAAGGGGGATGATGGATCAGGGCCCAGCTGCTGTACTGTGAAGCCATTGCAGTGGTTGTGTGCAAGCCACTCTTCCTGCAGGCAACTCCCAGCCAGTGACAGAGCATGGTAGGCCCAGTCCGGAGAGACACAAGAGTCCCCCGCAGGTGTCTTTGGTTTGAGGACTCCCTGATTACCCTGCTGAGCTTTTCTTAGACCGCACAGTGGTCTAGGACATTTGTCTTTGCATGTGTTTTTTTTTTTTCTAGTGAATTCCTGATAAACCCCTGTGTGTGTGTACATTAGTTTCCTATTGATACTAAACTTAGTGGCTTAAAACAACACACGTTTATTCTCTTACAGTTCTGGAGGTCAGGACCCCAAAATGGGTCTAAAATTAAGGTGTTGGCTGTGCTCCTTCTGGAGGCTCTATGGGAGAATGTCTTTTCTTGTCTTTTCAGTCTCTAGAGGCCGCCTGAATTCCTTGGCTCCTGGTGCCTTCTTCATCTTGTAAGTCAGCCATACAGCATCTTCAAATCTTAATCTCTGGCACTGACCCTCTTATCTTCCTTTTATAAGGTCCCTTGTGCTTACATTGGGCCCACCCAGAAATCTAGGATAATCTCCCCATCTCAGTCTCCTTAATCACATCTGTAAAGTCCTTTTTGCCAAGCAGGACTGTTCATAGATTCTGGGACTAGGCGGTCGGCATCTTTGGGGGCTTTTATTCTGTGTACCACAATCTACTGACATCTTACCCAGGAATCAGGTATTCTATGGGAATTCTTTTACCCCTGAGTCAAAAAGCAACCACTCATTCCTAGGAATGTATAATTTTAGTTGAATCCTATGGTGTTCTGTTGCTTAATATGTCACACTGCTCTCTCTCTCTTTTATTATCTGTGTGCCCTGAACTAGATAGAATCCAGGATAATTGCTCGTCTCTGTGGCCCCCAAAGCAAACACAGAACCTGTCACAGGTTAGGTCTCAGTAGTATACAGCCAAACTCAAGAATGCACTTTGCCGTGTATAGACTGCATTTTGGAAATTTCCAATATGGAGTAATCTAAAAGATCATTTTACTAGTGTCTAATATGTAGGACCAATCAGACAGAAGAAGCCTGTGAAATAGGTAGCAATCTGGGTAGACATCACAATCCAGTCTTACTTAAAATGCTGAACAGAAGCATCAAGACAAGCGTATGCTCTCTAACATGGTGACTGGGGACAGTAACATGTATTGGAGTTTCTGGAACGTAAAGTTAAAGCAGGGGCAGAGCTTAAAGATGAGGCTGGAGGGAAACAATACAAATTGGTGCCAACCTTCTGCATTCTACTAAGGAACTGGAACTTTGTAGGCAGCAGGGAATCATGGATTTCTAAGTGGAGCGATGTGATCATGCTTACATTTTGAGGCTGGAGTGTGCAGGGAGAAGGAGGAGGCAGTGCACTGATGGGAGGGAGATGGGGATGGTTCAAGAGCAATGCTCATGTTCTGAATT
Source organism: Piliocolobus tephrosceles (assembly GCF_002776525.5). Taxonomy (NCBI): domain Eukaryota; kingdom Metazoa; phylum Chordata; class Mammalia; order Primates; family Cercopithecidae; genus Piliocolobus; species Piliocolobus tephrosceles. The sequence continues at coordinate 64,980,433 of NC_045450.1, read as the reverse complement.
AATGCGGTGAGAACCCATATGGACAGGGAGGACTCCTGAGACACTGAGTTTAATGAGGGAGGACTATGCCAATTTTTCCACATCGTTTTACCCCAGGGTCTACAAAAGGTCGTCTAGTCTCTCTCATTCTCTCTAGACTGATAGATACAAGCATAGAGAGGTGTCTGTTTTCTCTCTCCATATATATATGTATGCACACACACCCAGGCACACACTTATATACATACACACATATATACATATACACACACACATATATGTGCAAGGGATATCTGCCCCACCTCCAGCACACACACACACACACACACGGACACACACACTCTGAGTCAGTTATCTGATAGTTGGAGCACATTCAGATACTCAGTTAAGGCTATCTGGTTAAGACTAACTTCACAGCAAGTTCCCCTCCCCTAGGAAGGGAATATAATTTTATGTGATTATAATTCTGCCACAGTTGGGAGAATATGAATAGCATAATTGACTAAATATATTCATCATCTCTGAGTCATACCCCTGATATATCAATATTTCCAGAAAAGAAAGAAACCAGCATTTATGGAGCACCTACTGTGTGCCAGGTACTGAGCTGAATACCTTTTTGATCTATTCATATATATATATGTGTGTGTCTGTGTGTGTATATATTTATGTATAATATATATACATATATATGTAGAATATAATCATATATATGTATAATATAGATGTATATATTTATGTATTTATATATACATATATTTATGTATTAATATATACATATATATCTATGTATTAATGTATACATATATGTATAAATATATACAAATATATGTTTTTCAGCATATATATGCTGAATAAATGACAGAAGTGTTTTCAGTGTTTTTCTAATGTTAAGGGTTGTTGGAACTCAGTGTCTGGGGCATGTAAAACTATTGTACGATTATCATCCCTTCCTCGAGGATGGGATCTTGCTGTGAAGTTAGTCTTAATTAGATATCCTTAACTGAGTATGCTCTGGCTATCAGATAACTGACTGTGTGTGTGTATGTGTGTGTGCATGTATGAGAGTGTGTGTGTTGTGTGTGTGTGTGTGTTGGAGGTGGGGGCAGCTGTCTGTGGCTCTTGATTTCCAGGCATTCAGCCTTCCATGCTCCCTGGCCTTTGGCCTTTGAGGTGCCTCTCCCCTGGCCCATCCGTGCCTCTGTACGTCTCTCTGGGCTAATTCTCTGCTACTTAGATTTCTGGTGCTAGCTTGCCACAAAGGGCAGCAGGCACAGCATTTCTTCTCCAGCCCACTCAGGGATGCTTTGGTGTTGCCTCATTTCCATACTCCCAGCATTTGCCAGAAAATTCATTTGGACTCCTTTTAATAAGCTCCTGGGCACTTGGCTCAGACCTTATATTTCACTTGATTTGTGTTTGAGAGAGGAAGAAAAACCACAAACAAACAAAAAATGATGGCCCTATATAAAATGACAAATATTTATTTGACTTTTCAAAACACACCCAATACTTTCAAAGACCTCTGGGAAAATATTAAATTAAAAACTGGGCATTAAACAACCTGTGAAATCAACCACTCTTGGTACATAAAGCTCAAATTTCCCCATTGGTACATATGGGTTTAGACCATTTGGCCACAACTGTCTTTATAAACAGAGAGAAAAGGGTGATGAAACATTGCCAGCGTCTCAATGATTCTTCCTTGTGGGCCAATTAAAAAAAACTCCCACCCACCACATTCTTTCTTCCCTTTTGCTTCAGTATATGAGTGGCCTCTCTATAATTCAGTAGTCTTAGAGAAATTGATCCACAAAGAGATTTTTAAATCCATAATTTTGCCACAGTTAGGAGAATATGAATAGCATAATTGACCAAATGTACTCTTCATCTCTGAGTCATACCCATGATATATGTCAATATTTCCAGAAAAGAAAAAAACCAAATTTATCAAGCACCTACTATATGCCAGGTACTATGCTAAATGCCTTTTTGATGCATTTTCATTTAATCTTTATGGTAACCCTGTAGCAGAAGTTTTATCTCCGTCTTACAGATTAAAGAAAGGCAGCTCAGAAGAGCTAAATAACTTGTTCAGACTTAACACCAGAAGTAGAAGGAGGGGGATTTAAGAATTCAGACTGATGCTTGCCTGATATTTTTTGCTTCGAGGAGGGGCTGTTGTTTCAAGACTAGAACCAACAGGTTAGAATCAGCTTTGTGACTCACCCCTGGCCCCTGTTAAGTTCTGGGTAAAGCTGGCTTAGTGGTTAGGAAGTTGGACTCTATACCCAGAAGACTCAAGTTTGTAGTCCTGCCCCTGTCTGTTACCAGCTATGTGATTTCAAGCAAGTAACTGAATTTTCCAGCCTCTCTTTATTAGAATGGAAGGTGGAGTTTATCATAGTAATTACCTGAACAGAGGGTTGTTCTAAGGATTACAGTACATGCAGTTTAGATAGAAAAGAGTAAATACTTTGCCTATAATAAGTATTCAAAAAATATCAAGTATTTATTCTTCTTGAGTGTGTTACTTCCCAGAACCTTTGTTATTTCATTTGCAAACTGAGGAGATTTTGTAATCAAAATCAAATTTTAATTGGAGAGATTAAAGGAACTACTTTACCAATCTTAGGGTTCATGTAGGGTTAAATTAAATGGTAATATATATTAAATGGCTTTGTAAAGTATAAAAAGTATCAATTCCCCTCCTCTCTCTCTCTACCTATTAACGTCTATTGTTACTATGTCTGTACAGTTTCTGATGGCTTTGAGTTCAGTCCGCACCCAGGGCTCTGTTTAACTAGGAACAGGTATTTTTTGGACTGCTTAGGGTGTGTTAGTGTCTTAAGGCTACTGTAATAAATTACCACAATTTCAATGGGTTAATACAACACATCTGATTCTCTTCAGATCTGAAGGTCAGATGTTTGAAATCTGTATCACAGGCTGAAACTGCAGTGTCAGCAGCACCAAGCTCCCTTTGGAGGCTCTGGGGGAGGACATGTTCCTGGCCTCTTCCATCTTTTGGTGGCCAGCATTTTTTGCTTGCGACCACATCACTCTAATTGCTGCCTCTGTGGTCACATGATCTTCTCTTTTTCTATGTAATCAAATCTCCCTCTCCCTCTCTCTTATGAAGGTGATTGTGACAACATTGAGCCTACCCAAATAATCCGGTATAGTCTCCTGATCTCAAGGTTTTTAACTTAATCACATCTGCAAGATCCCTTCTGCCATGTAAGGTAACATATCCACAGGTTCCCAGGATTAGGACGTGGACATCTTTGCAGATCATTTTTGAGGCTAGCACAGAGCATGTTCATAGATGACAAGGAAAAAGCCATCAGCCTGGCCCAGGAAGAAAAGGAGCTGTTCTTTATGGGAAGTGTGGGTTTACATTGTGTTCAACCCAAATTCTCTCCCTCCTTGCCTCCTTGCCTCCTTCCCTCCTTGCCTCCTTCCCTCATTGCCTCCTTGCCTCCTTCCTTCCCTCCTTCCTTTCTTCCTTCCTTCCTTCCCTCCCACCTCCCTCCCTCCCTCCCTCTGCTCTCCCTTCCTCCCACCCACCCGCCTGCCCGCCAATCTTTCATTTATTCTGTATAAAATAAATTCATTGTGATAGTGTAGGTATAGAGATGAAAGCAGGTTCCTTGTTCTGAAGGAATTTACAGTTACAGGTGTGAATGGGAAGCACGTGGTCATTGGCATGGTTTGGCTGTGTCTGCACCCAAATCTCATCTTGAATTGTAATCCCTGCATGTTACGGGAGAGACCCAGTGGGAGGTGATTGAATCGTGGGTGTGTTTTCTCCCATGCTATTCTCATGATAGTTGGGTTCTCATGAGATCTGACGGTTTTATAAGCATCTGGCATTTCCCCTGCTGGCTCTCATTCTCTCTCCTGCCGCTCGATGAAGAGGTGCAGACCTCCCCAGCCATGTGGAACTGTGAGTCAATTAAACCTCTTTTCTGTACAAATTACCTAGTCTTAGGTATTTCTTCATAGCAGCATGAGATTGGATTAATACAGTCATTAATAGGAAACCTGGAAAGAAGCATCAGACTTAGGTCAGGGCGGGATCTTAGGGTAGTGGGAACACCAAGGCATTGGAGTCAGGCAGCCTTGTGCTAAATCCTACCCACCCAGCAGCCTGCCAGCCCTGCCAGGAGCAATTTCTTGAGCCTCCTTTACTTCATGTGCAGGAGGAGTAGTAACAGGAGTAAATGCAGTGACCAACGTCAAACACCTCAATCTGTGGCTGAATCATTAATAAACATTCCCTTACTCTCCTGGTCTTCACAGCATCATCCTAGGCACCCTACAGGCCAGTTAAATGAAATCACAGTTGCCTTGTGCCTTCGCTTCAGTGACCGTACTTTCAGTTATCATAGTCTTTTAGGAATTACGGTCTTATCACTGAATTTCATGGGAATGTTTTTGGTGTTTCACAGGTAAGTGTGATGTTGGCTTGTGATTTAAGATGGTGTTTCCTAGGCCTGCTGTAACTAGTATCATAAACTGGGTGGCTTAAAACCATGGAACTGTATTTTCTCACAGTTCTGGAGGAGACCAGAAATTAGAAATCAAGGTGTCTGCCAGGTTGGAGCCCTCTGGGGGCTCAGAGGGATAAACTGTCCCAGGCCTCTCTCCCAGCTTCTGGTGGCGGCTAGCAATCCTTGGCATTCCTTGTCTTGCAGATACGTCATTTCAGTCTCTCTCTCCATCTTCATTTTGCCTCCTTTTCTGTGCCTCTGTCTGTTATTGTCTCTTAAGAAGGATGCTCTCGTTGGATGTAGGGCCCGGCTTAGCCCAGTGTGATCTTATCTCTGTCCTTACCTTAATTACCCCTGCAAAGATTGTATTTCCTAAAATCCTTAAAAAAAGGAAAAAGAAAACAAAAGTAAAAAGTGTAAGTGTAAAACAAAAAGGTAAAACAAGAAAAAATATTAAAACAGTAGAAAGTAAAAATAAATAAAATACAATTTGAATTTTTTTTTTTTAAATTTAAAAGAGTCCTGATTTCCAAATAAGGTTGTATTCTGAGGTTCCAGGTGGACATAAACTTTTGCAGAAACACTATTCAAGCTATTACAGATGGATGTTATTTATGTTGTTAAGAAAGTATTTAGATAAAATGCTGTCAGCATTTAGTGCTTAATATTATTAAATATCTTCTTGGCTTCTTTGAGGTAAAAAAATTTCCTTTTCTTTGATAGGTTGAAGAAGATCACTCTATGAATTATCTCCCTAATTATTAACTGATACTTTTATTATGGTATGAGTATTCCTTAGTATGTAATATTCTTTAAATACACTGTAAGATTGTGTTTAAAAATATCTTATTTAGAATTTTTACATCTATGTTCTTAAATGAGAGTGAATTGCAGTTTGTCTTTGGGAATATTTTCAGTGCAGTTACAGAGTCATATTAACTTCTTAAGACAAATTGGGAAATTCTCTATCCTTTTTATATGTTCTGGATAAGGTTATACATTGTGAAAATTAGTTAATCCTTGAAATCACTTGCCTATTAATTCATTGAACCCAGGGCCATTTTATGTAAGTGACTGCATGAAACTTAAAAATTCTATTCAAATAAATAGTTACTGATCTAGGCAGATAGATCCATTTTAATAGCCTACTAGAAAATACTTTAGCATTTCACTGTAATTTTTTGTTTTTCAAATTAATTAGTAGAATTTCTTAGATGATTCTCTTTTAGAAACTCTGCCTTGCTCCTTGTATAAACATTGTACTTTTGTATTCTTTCTCTTTCACTTCATTTTTGTGGAGGAAATTTACTTTCCTTGACTTCGTAGAGTCCATTTTATTTTCTGCCCTGCCACATAAAGATATCAGTTATTCCATACATTGATTAGTTGTGTGCTTTTTCTCTTTCTTAATTTACTAAGTTATTGTTACCTGTATTTTCCCCTTCACCTGCCTTCACCATGATTTTCATAGGCTTTATTTTGCAACTTAAGAGAAAAAAGATAACAAACACATGTTTGTTAATAAAAACAATATAAATAAATATATGTATGTATATGATATGTGACAATATACATATATAATATTTAAAGTTTAGAAACTTTTTATTTTAATTTAATTTTATTTTATTTTTGAGATTGAGGATTGCTCTTGTTGCCCAGGCTGGAGTGCAGTGGTGTGATCTCAGCTCACTTTGACCTCCACCTCCCAGGTTCAAGCAATTCTCCTGTGCCAGCCTCCCAAGTAGCTGAGGCTACAGGCATGTGCCACCACACCCAGCTAATTCTGTATTTTTAGTAGAGATGCAGTTTCACCATCTTGGTGAGGCTGGTCTCGAACTTCTGACCTCAGGTGATCCATCTGCCTTGGCCTCCCAAAGTGCTGGGATTACAGGTGTGAGCCACCATGCCCGGCCTAGAAACATTTTATATACCTAATATTTAAACACACTTCGCATACATATATGTAAGTGTATAAAATATTTAAAGCTTTAAACTTGCTTCTGGCTACAGTGCTTCTAACACATCACATGTGGATTTATTTGTCATACTGGCATTTTATATTATATAATACCTATATATTTATAAGCATAAGTACAAATTTTAATTTTGGCCTTTCTCTGACCCATGAAATATTTAAAAGTGTGATTGCTCAAAATGATTGCAAGTTTTGCTTTAATCTTTTGCTCTATACTTCTAATCTCATTGCTTTTTAAAAATTAAACTATGGTGTTTACAGGAATTGTGTTTTTGGAACTTTATTTAAATAATTTTTGTAGATATGTCAGGGACATTTGCAAGAAAAGGTACTTTCTATAAGTAAGACACAAAATTATTATATACCTTTTAAATCATTCTTACATATTAAAGTGTTCTATATCTTAATTAAATGTTTATCTACCTGAACTTTCAAAGAGTGTTACTTTATATTGTTTTATTTAGCTAGCTATTTGATGAATCATTAGTTAGAGGCCAAGTTGGTTAGTCTCCTTAAGTTGTTTCTAGGAGGCATTTACGGCTGTAGACAATACCATTAGTGGTGAATTCATATCATGCAGATATTTTGGTTAATTTCTACTTCTATTTCTGATGATTTTGATTTTCTGTATTTTGAGTCTATTATTTTGCCTTTAGAGCTGCCTGACTATTATGTATTAAATTTGGATAATTCCATTGCCTATGCAAAATGAGACTATTGCCTCTGCTCTTTAATTCATTTTATTTTTAATTCTACTTTGTCAATCTTAAATTTCATCCCGTTTTTCACTCCTTTGTGATATCAGCCTTCTATCCTGGAGGAATCATCTGCTAACATTTCCTCAATCCCTCGTGCTCAGTGTTTGAAACTTCCTTACAGAGCAATGATTGAAGGCAGGACAACACTCAACAGTGGTTTCCATATTTTACATGATGGACAATTTATCCCTCCTACGTTTCTCTGAAGGGGCTCTTAGTGAGATAAGGGGATCCCAATGACTGCTGTTCTCAAAGTTGGTCTCTCATGCCCTGGTTCTGTGGGTCTGTCTGCATTTTCTGTGGGTCTGTCTGCATTGGGCTGCAGTACTATGAATTGTACACAACCCAAAAGAAAATTACTATAGGACCCACAGAGAATGCATTGGTAACATCTGTTTGCAAGCTGGCCCTGGTGGCCAAATTTGATTTCTTTGGAACTTGTATTTGGGAAAACTTATTTTAGAAAAAAGAAATAATAAATCATCCCACCTCACCACTCATTATTCATTCATCATACTTTTATTGAGAATCTTACATGGATCTATGAGGAATCTAGCGCTAAATATAGAACAGTCAATAAGACAGATAGGGCCCATGCCCTTACTCATGGGATGGATAGCCCGTCCCACTAGAAGATAAAAGAAGAAAAGCTGCAGTTGTAGGCCACCTGTTTCCTAGAAGCACACTCCCAATGGGGAGAGGAAGTGGAAATGGACTGCTGTGATTCCTTCACATCTTGGAGAAGACAGTACGAAGAGATGATTTTTGTGATGAGGAACTGCTGGTGAGGAAAGTGATGTGACAGAAAGTGTCATAGCCTTGGGCTAAGAGAAAATCAGCAATTAGACAGAGAGAGACGTGTCCCACCCCCCACCCCCCGCCCCCACACACAAAATTGAAGATGGAAAAAAAAGTTCCTTAATTTTTATATATATGCAAGGAAAGGGGAAGCTGTAGGGAGTGACGTCCCTTGCCCTGGGTACAAATAAGACTACAATCCATTGACATGTCCTGGCAGACTGAATTGAGAGCACTGGGAAAGTCCTGAGGTTACATTTTTCTTTCTGAAGAATGCTGCCAAATTGCTAATTTGGACTCACGTTCTTTTTCTGCAACATAGCTTTCTCTGACCTCGAAGGAGCTTGAGTGTAGGCAGCTGAGTGTCTTAATGTCTGAGAATTGCCAACTCTGCTTCTCCTCCTGTAAGCTCTTGGGTGAGTTAGTCCATAGGGTTAAATGGCTCACTGCAATTCAGCAAAGTGGGTTTTATGTGCAATTAATGTTTGTTAATTTTGTTAAATGTCAAAGTATACATTTTTTGGGGGAAAAAAAAAGTTCCTGCAATACAGCCTCCACCCCCAGCCCCTTTAAACATCGAAGGGCGAGATTCAAACAAATGCAGAGGCCATCATATTCAGAGTCTGCTTGAAATTGAATGGACAGTACCTTAGTTTAATGTCCCTCTTGGGAGAAGAGACAATAATATGTCAGCACAACTGAGTTTAGAGTCAAAATTAAGGGGGCAGTGAAATTTCCTTTACTACCTGGCCCCTGAACAAGAAAGAAGAGCTTTGACTCAACTATTATACCCCTTGTTTGAGCTCTCATCTTTTTTTTTCTAATATTTTGATATTTCTCCATTATGCATCATGCATATTCTGGGATTTTTGCTTTTTTTGTCTTTTTTTCTGATCTTGGTTGTGTCCATATCTGTATATTCCGGTTCTGGTTTTTACTTACTGAAGGTTCAGAGAGTATTACTGTATCCCCTTTATAATGACCATTTTTATTACATAAAGTTTACATATTTAATATAAAATATGTACTTAATGTAACATATACATAGTAAATATACACCATGGTAAAAATATAAACAAGCTAAGGCACTTGATTCTTCAGTCTCGATACATATCTGCTACTAAACTGAAAAATGATTGTCTTTTCCAAATTCATAGGGTAAAAGTAGATTTAGGAGTCTCCGTTTTAGGATTTCTCCAGTAGTCTTATTTTTTTTTTTATTTAAGAGTTTGATCTCTGCTACAGCTCTGGGCTGGTTAAACTGTGTTTTATCCATGCACCTGGTAGAGCTTGGGTGTGGATGTCCTAGACATTTTTAATTCCACATCTTGGTCTCTTTTAAGAAAATAGCTCTCTTTATACTACTCCTCTCTCTCTCTTGAATTTCTGTGGTATAGTGCTATGATTAAGTTCTGTCTGCCTCACTCACTGTCTGCTCTTCCTGCTGGATGGAGGAGGTTAGCCGAATTTTTTCTTAGCCACTGCCATTTATTCCCTCTTCCTTCTGTTGCATCAGTTGCTTTGCACACATCACCCCTTTCTTTATTTGAACCTAAGAAAGGAAAGACCTCCGGGACCAAGATGTTTTAGTTTGCTCCTTAGGTGAGAGAGACACAGTACATTCTGACGGCTCTTCCATATCATGAAGGATTCTGAAAAGCCAGCTGATCATAAAATCAACCCCATATCTTTTCTTGACATGTTCTCTCTTCAGTTCATTATTAGAAATCTATGACAATGGCTTCTTTGTGATTGTGAGCAGGGCCAGGTACATGGGTATGTGGCTTGACCAATTGCACAGGGCCCTATGCTTAGGAGGGTCCCACACTGAGTTTAATGTTCTGTTGTCACTGTCTTAAAAATCCTCAATAATCTTTAACCAAGAGGTCTCATGTTTTTTATTTTGTTTTGCCCTGCGTCCCACAAATCATGGAGCTGGTCCTGATTCTTTGGATGGGGTTCTGACCAATCCTCTTCGCACATCATCAACCTAGCAAATGTACTTGGCTAATAAATGGGAGTTTCCATCCTCCTCATTTTGGGAGGGTCAGGGACACGTATGTACCTCCCTGGCCCTTGGGAGAACATGTTAATATTCCCCGGGGTTCAAAGGGAAGAGTTAAGTTCAACAATGATTTAACTTAACGTGCCACAGACTTTACAGTTACATTGGGTGGTGAGCTCATTCACTGTTAACAATGTTTTTTATGAATGGAAAGGAGCAAGGTCCAAGGTACTTTTCGATTCTGTGAAAATCAGTAATGGCTTCTTTGGGAAGCTCTCTGAATTTTGTGGCCTTGAGGTCCTTGAGGGTGACATCATTTGAGGTTTGCTCTGAAGTTCTATATCTGACTTTTTTGTGTGTGTGTGTGTGATTTTTTATTTTATTTTATTTTATTATTATACTTTAAGTTCTAGGGTACATGTGCATAACGTGCAGGTTTGTTACATATGTATACTTGTGCCATGTTGGTGTGCTGCACCCATCAACTCGTCAGCACCCATCAATTCGTCATTTATATCAGGTATAACTCCCAATGCAATCCCTCCCCCCTCCCCCCCATGATAGGCCCTGATGTGTGATGTTCCCCTTCCCGAGTCCAAGTGATGTCATTGTTCAGTTCCCACCTATGAGTGAGAACATACAGTGCTTGGTTTTCTGTTCTTGTGATAGTTTGCTAAGAATGATGGTTTCCAGCTGCATCCATGTCCCTACAAAGGACGCAAACTCATCCTTTTTTATGGCTGCATAATATTCCACAGTGTATATGTGCCACATTTTCTTAATCCAGTCTGTCACAGATGGACATTTGGGTTGATTCCAAGTCTTTGCTATTGTGAATAGTGCTGCAATAAACATACGTGTGCATGCCAAGTTGGAAAACACTCTTCAGGATATCATCCAGGAGAACTTTCCCAACCTAGTAGGGCAGGCCAACATTCAAATTCAGGAAATACAGAGAACACCACAAAGATACTCCTCGAGAAGAGCAACTCCAAGACACATAATTGCCAGATTCACCAAAGTTGAAATGAAGGAAAAAATCTTAAGGGCAGCCAGAGAGAAAGGTCGGGTTACCCATAAAGGGAAGCCCATCAGACTGACAGCAGACCTCTCGGCAGAAACTCTACAAGCCAGAAGAGAGTGGGGGCCGATATTCAACATTCTTAAAGAAAAGAATTTTAAACCCAGAATTTCATATCCAGCCAAACTAAGTTTCATCAGTGAAGGAGAAATAAAATCCTTTACAGATAAGCAAATGCTTAGAGATTTTGTCACCACCAGGCCTGCCTTACAAGAGACCCTGAAGGAAGCCCTAAACATGGAAACGAACAACCGGTACCAGCCATTGCAAAAACATGCCAAAATGTAAAGACCATCGAGGCTAGGAAGAAACTGCATCAACTAACGAGCAAAATAACCAGTTAATATCATAATGGCAGGATCAAGTTCACACATAACAATATTAACCTTAAATGTAAATGGACTAAATGCTCCAATTAAAAGACACAGACTGGCAAACTGGATAAAGAGTCAAGACCCATCAGTCTGCTGTATTCAGGAGACCCATCTCACATGCAGAGACATACATAGGCTCAAAATAAAGGGATGGAGGAAGATCTACCAAGCAAATGGAGAACAAAAGAAAGCAGGGGTTGCAATCCTAGTCTCTGATAAAATAGACTTTAAACCATCAAAGATCAAAAGAGACAAAGAAGGCCATTACATAATGGTAAAGGGATCAATTCAACAGGAAGAGCTAACTATCCTAAATATATATGCACCCAATACAGGAGCACCCAAATTCATAAAGCAAGTCCTTAGAGACTTACAAAGAGACTTAGACTCCCATACAATAATAATGGGAGACTTCAACACTCCACTGTCAACATTAGACAGATTAACGAGACAGAAAGTTAACAAGGATATCCAGGAATTGAACTCATCTCTGCACCAAGCAGACCTAATAGACATCTATAGAACTCTCCACCCCAAATTGACAGAATATACATTCTTGTCAGCACCACATCGCACTTATTCCAAAATTGACCACATAATTGGAAGTAAAGCACTCCTTAGCAAATGTAAAAGAACAGAAATTATAACAAACTGTCTCTCAGACCACAGTGCAATCAAACTAGAACTCAGGACTAAGAAACTCAATCAAAACCACTCAACTACATAGAAACTGAACAACCTGCTCCTGAATGACTACTGGGTACATAACGAAATGAAGGCAGAAATAAAGATGTTCTTTGAAACCAATGAGAACAAAGATACAACATACCAGAATCTCTGGGACACATTTAAAGCAGTGTGTAGAGGGAAATTTATAGCACTATATGCCCACAAGAGAAAGCTGGAAAGATCTATATCTGACTTTACTTATGCAACCGATTGCTGTCCTTTGGTTGCTCCTTCTCTCAGTGTCATGCAAAACTTTGCAGAAATGACCTGTGAATTCCATCCAAAGAGTGTATCGTTGCTACTCAAGGGACATGCTATGTCCAGAAACAAGACTGTGGTAAGCCAACAGAAGAATATTTTTCTTTTGTTTTCACTGTATCTCTGTCCTGAACTTTAGTTGGATCTCCACTGCCTACAGTTCACAAACATGCTGCAACCCCCTCCTCAGCTAGGCATTCAAAACAAAATTTGTTTTTTTATGGAAGTCGCTAACTTCAGGGACCAGGGAGAACACACCAGAATTGGAGAATATAAGTTATACATTATCTGGGAAATGTGGTCAACTTGGAAATTTGGCCAGTTGGACTTATATTTAAGAATGGGCAGATAGGTTAGTGGAGAGAAAGAATAAGCTGGCTTTTCATCTTAGAGTCTTTCTCTCTCTGTGACTCTTTGATTTTCTGTTGTGTGTGATGAGATTTATTTGGGCTGATGAAGGAAAGAGGGGAAATGATCTCCCTCCATCAGAATGCACCACTGTAGTATTTCTGTTTAGTGGGTAGAACTCTGGGCAGGATTATGTGTGTTTGTTTACACTTTTTGCTTTTGTTCAGTTCTTGACTTGGTGGAAGAGAAATTCGTTTTAAAACATACCACACAGGTCTAGATGCACTGTCTATCCAACCGAGAGTTTTCCCTTTCCAGGGGTGGTACTGTGGAAAGAGCCTTGGGGATGAAGTTGGGAAGTCAGGATTCAAGTCCCAACTCTGCAAGTAGCTGCCTACCTTTCTGCATCTCATTTTCATCATCCTCAAGAAGACCTGGGGTGAAGTTTATGAATCCCATAGTGGCTGTGATGACTATAGGCTAGTCTGTGAAAACTCCCTAACCTATTGTCTGGCACATAAGAACTGTTCAAATTGTGCTGAGTTGAACCAGAGCAGAGGTATAACTCTGTGTTGGTGTTCTGATTGTTATTAAATGTTCTTTTAGCAGGAAACTAAATTTGATCAGATTCATCTCCATTTGCCTAGTCATCCTCCCTGTGAATTTTCTAAAGGAGATATATGTGAAAATAATTGTGAGAAAGAAACCCCAAACTAACATATTTGGTATTTACACCTAAACCTCAATACAAGGAAATGTGGTGAGATGGAAGATGCAGAAATCCATTTTACTAATGTGGTTAGGCTAAAGCATGTTCTAGAACAGTATAACACACTCACCAATCCTAGCAGAATGTCAACAGAGAGCAAGAAAAAAATCTGCTTGCCGCAGCCTGCAGCGGAGTAGCATTTTTAAGACTAGTTGACAAATGGATAGGGCAAGACAGCACCAGCCAGCCTTCAGTATGGGACTTGGCCTCGCCATATGTGAAGGACAGACAGAGAAAGAGAGGGAGAGGCAGAGTTAGAAGAGAAGGAAAGGTTGGGCATGTGGGCTCATGCCTACAATCTCAACACTTTGGGAGGCAGAAGTGGCAGGATTGCTTGAGCCCAGGAGATTGAGACCAGCCTGGGCAACATAAGGAGACCCCATCTCTTTTTGAAAAAAAAAATTATTTTTTATAAAAGGCGGGGACATAGTACATATATGGAACACTCAAGTGCATAGTGACCCTGCAAACAAACAAATAGGGCTAAGTCAAATATTGGTTCAGGTTCTGGCAAATCCATAGCAAGTTTTTCCCTGGAGGAAAGGGACATTTCAAAGAGCAGGGTTAGAAGAACTTTACCTTCATCCTAGTGGCGTTCCGGAGGCCACTCCTTGAGATTTGATTTGGTGTCTCTCAAGGGAAACTTAGATGTCCATAGAAGACTCTTCTAGGTTACACTCATTGGGGGTCTTTATTTTCCCTCCTGAATAGAAAAGGGGCACATTTAGGCTTTCATGGAATTCCAAACTCACATTCCAAGAAGAAAATTGCATTTGTTCGTGTAATAAATAATAATGCATTGGGACTTGGCAAACACTAGGCAGAGCTGCAGAAGATATATAATACAATTAGCCCTTGCTAGGGTTGCCCGCCAACAATGAGGGAAGATTTATGTGTTTGCTTTTTCCATAAGTACAATTTTATTTGATAAGTGCAGTCTAAAGATATAAAGAATTAATCCAGGGTCTGCATTGTGGGATATTTCCTCTGTAATATTAAAATAAATATTACCCTTCTATCCAATTACATGAAATTATGTTAATAATATCTTCTTTGTTGATGTTGTCTGCCTGTTTCATCTTTGTAGCCAAAGAGTTTATTAAAAGCAGTGACTGGCTTCCTTTCAGAAAGAGGTACTCTCTTTTTTTTTTTTTTTTTATTTCCTTTTTATCATCCTAGTCAGAAGAGCACAATTATTTCTTTTTAAAAGAAACACTCCCGACTGGCATGGTGGGTCTGGTCACTCCCAGGGCTGGCTTTCATGAGACAGCCTTTGTTCTAAACTCCTATAACTGCTAGCTCTGCCCTTATGGCAAACCTAAACTTTTAGGCATAGCAAAGTCATGTTCTGCTTTGAATGGGTGTGTGGGGTTGAGGGTATACAAATGTGGGGGTGGGTTGCTGATCAATTTAGAGGATTCAATCCATACCAACTATCAAGAGTAAGCATTGCAGGGTGAGGGGGCAAAGTTTAGGGGTGAGTTATTTTCTCAAAAGTCCAACGTTACACCCAGACATTAGTTGTCTTTACTGGAGGCTGCTTATTAAGAATTTATTCTAGACCAGGGATGGCATATACAGTCTCTTCCAAGAAACATAGTGCCTGGAAGAGAAAACAACAAATGAGCTAAAAATTAAAGTGCTCAGAGGATTCAGAAAGAGATAATACAGTCTCCTCATTCACATAGACAAATGCATACTTGTCGACTGCTGGATTTCAATCAGAGCTGCTAACAGTGTGGTCCTTTGTCCAGTGCCTGTCTGCAGACTGCTGGCTACCTGTGCATCGTAAGAAAAGCACAGAAATTGACAGCAAACATTTAGAAACTTTTAGAGCAATTTGACATTGACATCTTATATCTGTGGAATCTAATAGTAGTAAAAAGCTGGGGCTGGGTGTGGTAGCTCACGCCTGTAATCCCAGCACTTCGGGAGGCTGAGGTGGGTGAATCACCTGAGGTCAGGAGTTTGAGACCAGCCTAGCCAACGTGGTGAAACACTGTCTGTACTAAAAAAAAAAAAAGAAGGCAACCAAAACAAACAAACAGCAACTATAACAATAGAACAAAAATTAGCCAGGCGTGGTGGTGGGCACTTGTAGTCCCAGTTACTTGGGAGGCTGAGGCAGGAGAATTGCTTAAACCCGTGAGGCAGAGGTTGCAGTGAGTTGAGATCACACCACTGTACTCCAGCCTGGGCGACAGAGAGAAACTCCGCCTTAAAAAAAAAAAAAAAAAAAAAAAAAAAAAGCTGGGCTTGCATCTTGCATTTTATTCTTTTTGTCATATCATGTTCTCATAATTAGTATTAATTGGAAATACAATGCGTTGGAAAAGAAAAAATTGGGTTTTTTATCAGATGATTTGAGAAGCACAAGTCCTAACAGATACTTTGTCTCCTTTATTTTGGTATTCACAGAGCCCATGAAAGAAACTTAAAACACTGCAAAACCTCCGTAAGTCCTGGTTAACCTGACATGAACTTTGAACATCACCCCAAAGCCTTCTCTCACCCCTAGCTTCTGCTGTTGGGGAGAAGAAGCGTGAAAAGAAACGAGAATTCAATGCAGCATCCTGTTTTATTTGCATATATATGTATACTGAGCCTTCACAAAAATCTCTTGAGGAAGCATAATTAGAGCCATTTTACAGACGAGAAGAAACCAAGGACACACAGCCTGCACAGCTCAAGAAGGGCAGAGCCAGGTTTCAAAGGCAGGTTTCAATCCAAAGGCAGGTTTTTCTCTTTCTGGACTCGCCTTGCTGAACTGAGGCTTTCAGAGAGCATGTGTGTATGTCCGCCACACTCCAGGTACAGTGTGCAGCACCTTGCAGGCACTATGTTGGTGATTCCCCCAGAAGTGCTCTGAGTGTATCTAGCTCTTCTACAGATGAGAAATTTAAGTTATGGAGAGGTTAAATGATTGAAGAAAAACGAAGCCAAGCAGGGTCTGACATAGATTCTGTTCAGTGAGAGGAATTATGGCTTAGCAGTTCATTTCTAAGGTTTTAGAGTTGAACAAACTGTTCATGTCCAGCAAGTGTAAGGGATGGAGTGACCATTATGTACAGCTGTACAGGCTGTGCACCACACAACATCAAGGGTCACCATTTACATTGTCGTGCACATAATGGAGCTTGTGCATGGCACAACTTGCATGGCTGAATCAATAGGCTCAGCTGGGAAAGGCTACTGAGTCTGAATCCTGCTGTTCAAAATTGTCCCAAATGCACAGGCCCCAGATGCACCCTGTGGAAAGCACAGAGCTCTGCCCTGCTCTCAGCACAGAGAATGCCTCTACACACCCCTGTTGCCCTATTGTCCTGCCCTGGGTGCAGGTCACTGATCAGAAACAAAGCGAGATGAGCTTGTGATATACCCTTTGTTGGACCTTTAATCTCTGGCTCACTGTGCTTTTATAAAATGTGAAAGTAGATTATGGGCTGTGAACCACTATAGAACTCCGTTAGGTAATGATTGAAATGTAACAAACGCTGCCAGTTGTAATAAAGGAAGAATGAGGTCATAGGAAAACTTACTCGCATTTCAGCTACTTGTTGCAAAAGATCCATATTCCCTGAGAAGAACAAAACAAGCATTTGTTCTTAATGATAACTCGATCGCTTTGTCTTAGCAAGACTTAGTATAGAAATGACACTCCAGTGCTAACGAAGGAAGGGAGGAGGAAATAAAAAGGAGGCAAAATGATTGAATAAACGAGGTTTCAGGGATAGTAGAACTGGGAGCGTGCTGCCTGGCTGTCGTATTTTTGGAGTGGGAGGTAGCTGTCGATATGCGATAGTGCCTCTTTGCACGTAAATTACTTGTCATGGAAACCAGTCTTGATTGTGCCCAACGATGTGCCAATCATCTTGTTTCATTTAATGCTGTTTCATTTAATTCCTGTTCAGCCTCACATGTAATAACTCTGGTCTTCATTTTACAAGTTAAATAACTGGCTGTAGGTTCGCCTTTACAAGTGACAAATACAAGATTTGAACACAGACCTATAAGACTCCAGAAACTACAACTTTCTGTCATATCAGTTAAGCCAAGCAGTACTTTGGGGCATAAGTATCTCTATGCCCCAAACGTACATAAAGATACTTACATTTCCTTTTTTTTTTTTTTTTTTTTTTTTTTTGGAGTTCTGGGCTTTTTAAGGGGGGTTGGGGTTTTCTCCTTGTATCTGTGTTTAGGTTCTTATCTTTCCTGAGTTACCCTCTTTTCCACATACTTGGGGAGGTTCTTGGCTCCAGGAGGGGAAAGGGAAAGCAGAATTATGGGTGGGTTTTGGGAGGCAGCTGGCTCAGGTCCAGGTTTTATTCCAGCATCAAAGTATTGCTGCTGCCTGTAGGGTCTTATTCTTTGATACAAGGGCTGAGTTGGCTGAGAAGAGCTATTGATAAATCCACGTATGCAGGTCAGAAGATTAAAATGAGAACTCTCTTAGAAAGAAAAGGGGGAAGGAAGGAAGGGAAGGAGGGAGGGAGGCAGGGAAAGATAGTAAGAGGAAACCTTCCTGAGTTTATCACTGGATTATTGGATTCATCTTTTCCTTCAGTGATCAATGATAGAAAATACTTGGGACAATTAAGATTCAGGGTAATTCAGTGAGAGAAGGAATATCATGTTCTCGTCCTATGATTTGATGCCATTGGATACTGAGGTGGGGTCGCCAACAGCTGTCTTGTGCTTTGTTGATGTGATTAATTTTATTTCAAACTTTTGGAAGTCCAGGGAATGGGTTTAGAGAAGGAAGTGGCTTTGGGGAGGAGGGGAGGTGGGCAGGGTATGCAGGTCAAGGAGGTGAAGGGGAGAGGAGACTTGTCGAGTGTCAGCTTCGTTCAGTCTTGCAACCTGTCAGCTAAGTGCCATGGCTTCTGCCATGGCCTGGAGCTTTCCCAGTGGCCCACATGTCACCTCTAATTTGACTTTGTTTCTGGGGGATGGCTTATCAGCCCCTTCCCCCTATTCTCTTGCTTCTACGCAGGATACTGAGTCTTCAGTATCCATCCCTTTCACTGCCAGAATGGCGGGATGAGGGCAGACATCCTGGCCTCTGTGGTCACACAGCATAGAGGGCTCCATGCTGAGTCCACAAAGGAGGCAGCTTGGTAGTCAAATAGAGCGCCCCTCCTCCCTGCGCTGCTGAAAGAAGGCAAAGCCCTGGGTGTGGGATATTTTTAGAGGTGTTTACCCAACAGTCAATAATTTTAGGATTGTAAAACAATCAAAAGAAAGTAGCCCGTTAGGATGAGCAGCTCTCTTAGTCATTGATGCCACATTTACCCAGTGCTGTCAGAGAGCCTGGAAGACCCAGGTATCTCAATTTCCCATGCTCAGAATGGGCGGGGGATTTGAACATACTGGCATTATGGTTCATTTTCTCAGACTACGTTTTAAAAATGTATCTTAGAGTTTTGTAATGATTAGCCGCAGGGCAATGTCATCTGACATTTTGACCGTGTGCTCTTAATCCTGAGCTCTTCTTAAGGATTGTAGAGTAGCATGTAAACATGACCTGTATTCAAGGCTCATGTTGTTTCCTGCTTGGCTTCTGCAAAGCCCACCTCTGTTTCTTGCTAGGTGGGTAGATTCTGGGCAGGTTATCCTCAGAATCATTTCTTTTTCCTCTAACTGAGAAGCTGGGGCAAAACAAAGAAAACCCTCTGTTCTCTGGAGTGAAATTCTGTCTCCAAATAACTCAGGGTATCTGAGGCCTTTCTAACTCTTGGGTTTTAGCCTTTGGGAAACTTTCTGAAAAAAATCTGCTGGTGTTGGGCATTTGCTAAAGCAAGTCACAGTGTTTATAAGGTCGTTAGAAACTTTAAAGATCACATAAGATCTGTTTCCCAGGGTATTAGGGTCATATTCTCTTCTTATTTGATGGCCTTGTTTCTAACCACACCTGAGTGTGTTTAGATAGATAAGAAATGAGTACAAATATTTTGCTGTTCCTCTCATGGAGTCTTAATCCCTAGTTCTTGGACATGAGTGGCCTTAGTGACTTGGTTAACCAATAGAGGCAACAGAAATGTTTTTCAGGGACACCTGTGGTCAGGTCATAAAAAGTCTTGCAGCCTCAGCCAAGACCTCTTAGAAAGCTCACCCTAGAGATGTTCCTTCTTTGAACCAGGTGACCGAGCGCCAAGGAGAAACCACTTGTAGATGGTCTGTTTAATGGCCCCAAAGGAACCCTAAGTCAGCAGGCAGCATCCACAGTCAGCCTTCCCAACCCAGGCTTGTGAGAAGAAATAACACCGTGGAAGTGACCCTCCAGTGTCTGCTGTCCACCAGGCATTGCTCCCCATCAGAGATGAACCACTCAGCTAAACCCATCCTGAATTCTTCATCTACAAAGTTGTGAACAAAATAAAATGATCTTTTATTTAAAGCCGTTGAGTTGGGAGGTAGTTCGGTACAATATGAAACTAGAATCTTAGTAAAGACAAATGTTAGTTCCTATGATCCAAGACTCTAAGAGTCAAGATATTTCATCTCAGGAGGAAAGATATAAGGGACTCTAGTGTGAAATCGTTGGGTGTAAGGGACTCTAGTCTTACATCTTGGGTTCACTATTTCTGTGTCACCTAGTCTTCACATATTTCTCATTTCTTACTATCTAGCCAGTTCAGTGAACTAATTTCTCAGTTTAGTGTTTTACCTGAGTATTGTTTTCCAGCTTCAAAATGGCCTTAAAAATGCAGAAGCAGAGCTATTTTAGGTCTTGGGTAGTCAACATTGGAGGGGAATCCTTGTTGGGTATTACTAGACAGATCCGTGTTATCACTAGGACAATGAGATGAAATGGTTCTAGCCTTGAAAAGTTCCAGACTGTTCTGAAAGGGAATATGGGTTCATTCTCATGTATCCAGTACAATCATCTTACAGCAGCTTCCTGTAATCTAGTGTCGAGAAGAATTCTGAAGCTAATACTGGGCTCTGTGGGAAATAATATTATCAGTAATTAGTGATGACTGCCATAGTTAGTAGTAGTCAGTGCTCCAGCTTGAGGTCTGTATGTCTTGAGACCAGGGCATCCCAATGATCATTGATTCTGTTGCAAACCTTAGATGCCTGTTGAACTGCTGAACTCACAAAGAGGATCATCACCCTTGGAAAGCTTCTGAGAAAATTTCAGTAAATTATAGCTGTGAGTCTTGGGAGCAAAGCCCAGAGAGTATTTGACTTATCCACATAAGTATATTTGGCAATCTAAATCAGTGAGACTGGGGGTATATGCACTCTTTCAATGAGAAAAACTATAAACGATGATACTCATAATGGCATTTTATACTAGAGTGTAACCACACATACACACACACACACACACACACACACACACACACACACACGAGCAGCATAGTAGAATATGTATGGGAAATGAAATGAGAGACCTGATGTATTAGTTTTCTAGGGCTGACATAAAATGTCAAAAACTGGTACTGGCTTAGAGAACAGAAATTTATTTCTCATAGTTCTGGAGGCTGGAAGTTGAAGATCAAGGTGCCAGTAGGGTTGATTTCTTCTGAGGCCTTTCTCCTTGGTTTGTAGATAGTTCATGTCTTCACATGGTCTTCTCTTGGTGTGTGTTAGTATCCTAATCTCCTCTTTTTATAAGGACATCAGTAATATTGGTTTGTGGTCCATTTATATGATCTCATATACCTTAATTACCTCTTCAAGGGCCTATCTCCAAATGTAGTCACATCCTGAGGTACTGAAGATTAAGACTTCAACATACAAATTTTGAGGGGAACATAATTCAGCTTATAACACCTGGGTCTGAATTTTGACATTTCTACTTACTAGTCATATGATCACACATAAGTTGTTTAACTTTGCCAAGCCTCAATTTTCTTTTTTGCAAAAACAGAGTTAAAAACAATACTTAGCTCGTAGGGTTGACATGGGTGGGGCAGGTCAGTGAGATGATGTAAAACCGCCATTCGTATAAAAATGCTGTATATGCATCAAGCATGAACAAATAACTACCCCTCATTTTCATCTCTGGATACTAGCTCCTTCCAGGTTGGGTGAAATTAATCACCAACACTTGTAGAGTTACTAAGATATTATAGTGAATTTTTGCAGATACAACTCATTTAATAATTTTAAAAATTTTGTGATGACTTCATAATTATTATTAGTGCCATTATCACACTCATTTGACAATTAGAAAATATGCATTTGTTTTCTCCCTCATTTTAGAGAGGCAGACAGGCCCATCGATGCCAAGTGTCTCATCACTGGCAACTGTATTCATGACTTCAGGCACATTCTGCCATTTACCCTCAGCTATAGATCTGGGAAGACTGAGCAGGGTAGACATGGAAATAGATAATCAACGTTTAGTTGAAGGCGGAGAGCTCATGAGGTTTGGCATACTTTTTTTCTCTTGCTTTCTCACTGTAAAATGAATGGTGTAAAAAATCCAAAGTGTCCTTGGGTGTGTGCCCTGTCTTCTGGTTTCAGAATTTGATCTGATGACTTCTCATGAAACCTTCTTGCAGAAATGCCACTGACTATGAAGTAAGACCTTAACAAAAGTTCAAAACTGTTGTCTTGAGAAGGTCAATGGGAAGGAAAACAACTTCTCATTAACTGGGAGCCAAGTCAATGTTTCTCCATTTATTTTCACCCTTAGATGGAAGATCAGCTAGCTAGAAGAGTGCAAGAGTCACCGTGAGTCTCTAGTACATAGCACTTGACATGTCAGAGAAGAGCCCTTCCTTTGTTTGGGGGCTAAATAGGTATCTGCTTTGAGAATAATTTTAAGGGAACAATTGGTTATAGATCACTAACCTGGGGATATGGAACATGTCACAAACTCATCATCACATAAAATATGAATGCCAGCATCTCAGGTGAGGCTGTGGTGGACTGGGCATGGATCAGGTGCTTTGCATACATAATAATCCTTAGTCCACCCATAAAACAATGAGGAAAGGAAAATATACCAATGCAGGAGTTGACATATGTGTTCCTAATATTGGCTCTGGAGTCAGCCTGATTTAGGAGCTGATTATGACTCCATGATCAACATGTGATTGAGGCCAAGTAAACTAAGTTCTCTCACCAGCTGTTATGAGCTCAGAAGAGCTTACTGCACACATCTCTTCCCCACTTTGTTCAGTGACATCAAATTAGTAGCTTTAAACTGGTCATGATGGGAGTGGCAGTTTCTTCATCTGCAATTGGGGTGATGTAAATAGAGTGCTTGTCCCAAATTTTCTTATCGGTAATGAAAAACTAATCTTCATTGCCATCATCACCATCGCTATCACCATTATCATCAGCTTCATCAACATCACTATCGCCATCATCATCATCAGCTTCATCAGCATTACTGTCATCCTCCTCATCACCACCATAAACCTTGATCTTTCCCATTTTCAAGAAGGCTCAAAGAGTTGAGGCTCTGTTATTTGGCTTGCCCTGTAATGGGAAATGTTTCAAGTTGTGCTAATATCCTGCCTTATATAACTTGTTTTTTGTAGAGAAAACTTTACTCCCTTTTCAACTACTTTCTAATCTAATTATGTGAAGGAGAATGCCACCATTTGGTGGGAATAGAACTTTAATGCCACTCCAACACTTGTTCACAGAGGGAAAGCAGGCCTCAGGCTCAGAACGTTAGATAGAAAATGGTATATAACTAGAATTTAACAGTATGGCTTTTACTATAATCTCTTTACATTTGCTTTTTATTTATAGCTACTAGTAATAGTTTTACACTTAAGGTGATGATTATAGTTTCTTATACAATGTAATTAAGGGAAAGGATAAAATAATGAGTAGATTAAAAGTAAGCAATAAGCAACAGATAGTACAGCATACACAAGAAAATGACAAAAAATGGTGATGGTGGCACATGAATATATATCAACTTCCCCAAACAAATTATTCTCAGCTCTAGGCTCAAACTTACAGTGCTTTGTTTTTGTTTTTTGAGACAGAGTCTCACTCTGTCGCCCAGGCTGGAGTGTGGTGGCGTGATCTTGGGTCACTGCAGGCTCTGCCTGTTGGGCTCACACCATTCTCCTGCCTCAGCCTCCAGAGTAGCTGGGACTACAGGCACCTGACACCATGCCCGGCTAATTTTTTATGTTTTTAGTAGAGACAGGGTTTCACCGTGTTAGCCAGGATGGTCTTAATCTTCTGACCTTGTGATCCGCCTGCCTTGGCCTCCCAAAGTGCTGAGATTACAGGCGTGAGCCACCGCGCCCGGTGGCTGTATTCCTATTACTGTATTCACTGTGTCAGAATCACCCAGGAGAAGTTAATAAACATGAAATTCCTGGCCTTGACCCACTGGTGTCCAGGAACCAGCTCTTACCAGCTCAGAAGAGCTTACTGCGCACATCTTTTCCCCACTTGGTTCAGTGACATCAAATTAGTAGCTTGAAACTGGTCATGATGGGAGTATTGGTACTAGGGAATCTGAAAATTCCCCAATCAGGGCTATTTATGTATTTTTCCAGAGAGCTGGTTGCTAAGTATTTATCACCACACCACTGCCCCAGCCCCAAACCTACTGAGTCAGAAACTCTAGGAAAAGTGCCACAAATATGTACTCTTATTAAACTTCCATGCAGGTGACTCTGTGGCCCATTCTCCATTTTTTTAACCACTGCCCTTATGGTTTCAGAAACTCTCAGAACCTGCAACTTTTGCTTTTCCTTAGCCGCTCTCCTACTTTCCCCAGCCTCTGTGATGGCGAAAGTTCAGCTATCAGGAGGGAAAATGCTGCCAAGGCTTCCGCACCCAATGAAGCAGAAAGACACTGGGCAGGAACGGAGAAAACACTCATTTAAACACAAATAGCTGAAATAATTGCTGAGCAAATCTAGAAAATGACTGGCTGAGTAAATTGCTTTTTTGTGTGAAGTTTTTTTTGAGTTTGACCCTGGGGAGTGAGGTGAGGAGTAACTCTTCCAGAAGCCCAGACCTACACAGTTGAATCCCTGGCTGTGCCTCCCTTGAGTTACACAGGCATTTCCTAGGCTTCAGGCTAGCCCTGCCTCTGCCTTCAGGGCAGCTGAGCCTCTGTGGAGGCTCTGGAAAGATGGGAGGGATTACCGCAAGACACTGAAATAGTGCTCTGCGGGTCTGGGGTTGCTGTCCTGTTGGCTTCTCAAAGTCATGTTATATCATGTTTGGCATGAAATTCACATCAGCCCATGGGCCCATGAAATGGTGCTCTCATTCTCATCTATTTGTAAACAAAAGACTAGGGGGCATCACTGCCCATTACTTGGCATCTAACGTGTGTTGTTTATTGTGCTAAGGTGATTTTATTTAGAACAAAATAATTGCAACTTAACATAAAGCGTGCAAGGAATAGTTTCAAGCCCCTTTAATACGGTAACTTATTTCAAAGGTAGAACAGTCCCATGAGGTACAAATTCTTTTTTCTCCACCAAGGGAACAGATCTTTAGGCCACTTGCCCAAGGTCACAGAGATGGGATTCCAGTGCTGCCAATCTACTCCCAGGTACAAAACTCTTCACTACAGCAGGTTCCACTGCTTCTCACATCTGGGCGTAATCATTTCCTTTTTAAATTCATGTGACCTGGGAAAGGACTGTGGTTATACTGCTGAGGAAAGTGAGACTCAAAGGAATTAAGAAAGTTACCCAAGATCACACAGGAAATGAAGCAAAGAGCTGGAAGAAAATAAAGGGCTGAAGTAGAAATAGCAACGTAAGGATGGGACCATTGTGTATGCCAGTGGCTGCTCACACCTGCAGGGCACGAAGTCCTTAGAATCCCAAAGCCTTATACTCGGAGACTCAGCTTGAAGCTGATGGTGGTTAAAGAAACTCTCTCCTTGGTCAATTTCTAGCTTCGAGTTTCTGGCAATTCATTCAATCTAAGACTTAGATCCACCCCCACCACCACCACCCCGAAAGTAGCCCTTATAGTACAGCTTAGATACTGATTGTTGCAAACATTTAATAAACTAGCATGTGCAACTCCCTCCTCACCAGCAAAATTCCTAACCAAGCAGGAAAAACAGTTTTTGGTTGTTGTTATTGTTTCTACTGAAAGCTGGATGTTTTTGTGGATTTGTTATCTAGGCAATTTACAGGAAAATCCCTCAAAGCCTGGAGACTGCCTGTCCCCAAGGTTAGTCCTGAGATAAGCCCTAAAACCAATCAGAGATATCTTTCTGGCTGGCATCCCACAGACAAACATTAACTTGAGAGAAGGGTTGATTGACACAAAGTAGGGATGGCCCCACTCTCTGGAATGGCTGGCTAGATCCCAGCAAAAGTCAGGCCAGGTCTTCTGGGTTGCCAGGAGGGACTTGTTGGGTCCCTAGAGGAACTCACTTATCTGTCACCACCTGGTTGGACCTTGGGGTTGACCCCCTAGCCCTTCACACAGTGAAAATTGCAACGTGGAGCCTATTAGGGAACAATTTGATCTCCGGGCAGTCCCCTCAGACCAAAAGTAAACTCCTCTTTCCTGTCCGTTGGTCACAAGTCAGAATGAAGGTTGCCTTGTCTCCTACCAGACTAAGTAGATATATTAGTTTCAATTTTTGATCCTAGAATGTCAGCAGTTGCCCAGATGTAATGCAAGAAGCTGCCTGGGGCTGCTTTTCATTCTTATTTATGCTTTTAAGTACTTCAGAATATGTAAGTATAATACTTGGTGATTAGGATAATTTAGAAAAGACTAATAAGGTAAACTAAGAAAAAAATATTTAAACCACAAATCTTGTCTTCCATCAATATAAGGCATAGCTTGATAGTCTTAATTCAACTCCGGTTCTCTTTATAAAATAATAGAAAACTGCTTATAAAGTGATGGAGTAAATGAACAGTCATGACATTCTAGTTGGTAAGACAGTCTTAATTTTGTTGCTTTAGAAATCGACATGTTTGAAAATTTTGAACACTTGCCTTGAATTTTGAAAAGGAAAAACCTGTTCTTGACCTCTGCTTGATAAAGGTTTCAGACAGATGTGGAGTATTCATGGTCCTTGTCCTCCGCTGGTACCCATGGGGATGTCGTAATTTAGAATCTGAAAGAAAGGGTATAAGGAGCATTTAAAAGCCTCTTACAAATTGAGTTTTTTTCCTGGAAATGAACAACCCTGAGAGCAAAGATGTATTTGGATGGGCTGGGCACAAAACAAGGCTTTTCCCACTCACAAATCTATTCCTCAGACTTCCTGATCTGCAAAGAGAGAGGAAGAAAAAAGAGAATGCATGAGCAAGAAAGCCCCCGTGTGTTGTCTGTAGGGCAGGCCAGGACGAGGAGAAACTGTTACCGGAAAGGGATCCCAATCCAGACCCCAAGGGAGGTTCTTGGATCTCACACAAGAAAGAATTGGAGGCAAATCCCTAAAGTGAAAGCAAGTTTTTAGAGAAGTAAAGAAACAAGAGAATGGCTACTTCGTAGGCAGAGCAGCCCTGGGGGCTGCTGGTTAACTTTTTATGATTATCTCTTGATTATATGCTAAACAAGGGATTATTAATGAGTTTTCTGGGAAAGGGATGGGCAATTCAAAGAACTGAGGGGTCCCCACTTTTTTAGACCATATAGGGTAACTTTCAGACATTGCCATGGCATCCGTAACCAATCATGATGCTGGTGGGAGTGTCTCTTAGCATGCTAATGAATTATGATAGCGTATAATCAGCAGTGAGGATGATCAGATGTCACTTTCATTGCCTTCTTGGTTTTGGCCAGCTCCTTTACTGCATACTGTTTTATCAGTAAGGTCTTTGTGACCTGTATTTTGTGCTGACCTCCTATCTCATCCTGTGAGTTAGAATGCCTAACCTCTTGGGAGTGCAGCCCAGTAGGTCTCAGCCTTATTTGACCCAGCCCCTATTCAAGATGGAGTTGCTCTGGTTCAAACACCTCTGACAAAACCAGCCTTTGATAAACAGGATCCAAGATCTAGTCTTCACTGTTGCAAGCTCAGAATATTGCAAGCTTATCACTGCTTTGCAGACTAAGAGTCTCGTGGTGGCACAACTCCCCAATTTCTGGCATTTGAATGGTTGCAGGGAAAGCCAAATTGCCATCAGAGGATTGCTTGTTGAGTGTGCCACAAGAACAAAGCATGTTATAATTGAAGCGGCTTGTGTCACCAAGCTTAGCCTTCCGTCTCCACTCTGAGGAGAGTGGCCAAGAAGTCTGGCTTTTGAAAACAGCTAGACACTGGGGCTAGACACTGTCTTTACCATCTTTTTTTTGTTTGTTTGAGACAGGCTTTCAATCATGTTGCCCAGGCTGGAGTGCAGTGGTGTGATCTCGGCTCACTGCAACCTCCGCCTCCCGAGTTCAAGCGATTCTCCTGCCTCAGCCTCCCAAGTAGCTGAGATTACAGGCATGCACCACCACCCCCCGCTAATTTTGTATTTTCAGTAAAGATGGGGTTTCTCCATGTTGGTCAGGCTGGTCTTTACTCCTGATGTCAGGTGATCTGCCTGCCTCAGCCTCCCAAAGTGCTGGGGTTACAGGAGTGAATCACCATGCCCGGCTGTCTTTCCCATCTTTTCTATTTACTGTGGGGCAGGATTTGGAAGCAATAGAACTGGGGTAAGTCACTGCTTTTCCTTGCCTCAGTTTCAGCCCCAGTAAAGTGGGAGTGATGTATCATCTACATTTGCTGGCTGGTGTAAATCATCTGCCATGATGTTATCAATATTTCCTTTATTTTTTTACTTTTTGGTGTGTTTATGTGATGGCTATGTCATCCGTTAGTTTACTCCAAGTGTACCCGGCTTACTGCTTAGATCAGGGGCCGTTAATTCAGTCCCTTGCAAATAACCATCACTTAACTTTTAGTTGAAGTACCTTTAGTGATGGTTGACAATCTGCCATTGTCCCCCTTATTTAATTCTCAATCATACAACCCGCTCAGACTTTCCAGAGCTTTAGATGATCCAGGCAAGGAGGTAAAGAGATCTGATGGCTCTGAAAGAGTCAACGTTCTGGGTACTCAGAGAATGGGTATACGTTGTAATCTTTACTCCTGCCATCCATTTTAGCAGGCACCATGCTTTCCTTCAGTCTCCTTTTGTAGGAGAAAAAGCACACAAATCTGAGACGCTAATTGGAGGGGCACTGCCACTCAGACACAACAATATATAATACAAATTGGAATATAACCTTATGCGTTTCTTAGGTTGCATATTGTTTATGAGAAAGTATTCATTAGTAGGCATTTTGATGATAAGGAATTAATATTAACTCAGAAAGGAAAAAAGTTTGCAGACAAACAGAAACACTTTTTATTTATTTTTTATTTTTATTAACCTCAGTTGACATCTAGGAATTTGATGGTTATCTTAAAGAAAGCTGGTTTGAAAGCCCAGCCATTTGTATGTAAAGTTTCCCCATTAGTCAAACTAATTGCTTGAGGACTTACCTGCTAATCTCCCACTTTCTTGTTTCCTGAAACCCCCTTTAGGGTCCCCAGAGGGATTTAGATTCTCCTCTGGTATGTAAAAGTTAGATCAATTGATATTTTCAAAGCAGAGATGCCAATCTTGCCTATGGAGAGTCCAAGATCATCTGAAAATCTATTCTCTGTTTTCCATCCATGTTTAAAGACAGCATTTTACAAAGTGGAGGACCCTTCCTTATCCCTGGAGGTACCCTCTCCACTTTAGTTGGTACCTACACAAGGCATTAAATAATACTAGGACGCGTCATAAGACAATGATTTTCTTTACAATTCTCTTTCTGCATTTCTGAATATGTCTAGGAGAAATGATCGGTGTCATGCCAGTAATAGTGTTAATCTCTTTCCAGGTTGCCAAATTTAGCAAATAAAAATGCAGGACATCTAGTAAAATTTGAATTTCAGATAAATAATAAATATACTTCTAGTATAAGTGTGTCCCAAATAGTGCATAGGGCATACTTTGTACGTAAAAAGTACCTGCTGTTTATGTGAAGTTCAAATTTAACTAGGCATTTTGTGTTTTATCAGGGAAAACTGTCTGATTTCTCTTAATGTCTCCTTTTAAGCAAAGATTGGGCAGACTTCAGGCTTAGAAGCTATTATCAGCAATGATATCAAATTAAAATTTAATAATAAAGTTTTATTTTCATGCTGTTGATTTTTACAGGTACCTTTTAATTCAGAGAAAATTTCACCTGTTATGTACTTAGTGTAGTGCATTTAAAAATAAAGTTAATTTTGGCCAGGCGCGGTGGCTCACGCCTGTAATTCCAGCATTTTGGACCTTGAGAGCTTGTTTGGAGGTTCTAGCAGGGGAGCACAGCTACTCCTATACCCTTGACTGAAGACCGGTCCTCCTCTATGGGGGATGGTCGTCGTCTTCCACCAAGAGGGCAGCTTCGGGAGGGACGCACATGGAGCGGTGAGGGAGGAAGCGGACACACACCTAGCCAGCCAGATCAGCAGAATCAACCCTGGCGATCAATGGGGTGCCGCAGCCAGATCACCCTCACATCCAATCCCAGCACTTTGGGAGGCCGAGGTGGGCAGATCACGAGGTCAGGAGATCAAGACCATCCTGGCTAACACGGTGAAACCCCGTCTGTACTAAAAATACCAAAAAAAAAAAAAAAAAAAAAAAAAAAAAAAATTAGCCAGGCATGGTGGCGGGCGCCTGTAGTCCCAGCTACTCGGGAGGCTGAGGCAGGAGAATGGCGTGAACCCCGGAAGCGGAGCTTGCAGTGAGCCGAGATCGCGCCACTGCACTCCAGCCTGGCCGACAGAGCGAGACTCCGTCTCAAAAAATAAAATAAAATAAAATAAAAATATAAATGAATAAATAAATAAATAAATAAAAGTTAATTTTAAAATAATTTAAGTTAAACACTGAAAGGTGACTGGATTAAAAAAAGTGTTAGTATAGGATGAACTTCAGTGTGGCCAAAAATTACTGATGATGAGGCATACTTCTTTCATTTTGCTGTGAATTGACTTACGTTGTATATAAACCTGGGATAAAACATAGTACCTGGAGATTTGTAGAATCCTTTTGATTCCCTATAGATTTTTATAATTTAGGGAGAGAAAAGAACCCTAAAGTGCCGTGTTTGTTGCGGTGGTCTCAGGACACATTCACGTTTTCAGCTGGCATGGTTACGTGTGTCCCAGCTACTCAGGAGGCTGAGGCTCAAGTTTGAGCCCAGAAGTTTGAGACTGCTATGTGAATGAGCTATGATAATGCCACTGCATGTCAGTGTGGGCAACAGAGTGAGATCCTTTCTCAAAACAAGCAAACCCTCCAATTTTCGTTCAGACTGTTTTTCACTACGAATTCTTTTTTGCTTATGTAATACTTTTGCTTTCTCTCTTAGGAATACTTAACCCGTTCTTCCCAAGTTTTCTTTTTTTAATTGTTCTCAGAGTCAGGGCTCTGACTGGTGCTGGGAGCATGTTAGAAATGCAAATTCTCAGGCCCCACCTTAGACCAGCAATGTCTATTTAAACAAGGCTTTCATGTGACACTGATGTACCTTAAAGTTTGTGATCAATGACAGATTGGATAAAGAAAACATGGTACATATACACCATAGAATAACTGTGAAGTCATGAAAAGAACAAGATGATGTACTTTGTGGCAACGTGGATGGAGCTGAAGACCATTATCCTTAGCAAATTAATGCAACAACAGAAAAACAAGTGCTGCCTGTTTTCTCTTATAAGTGGGAGCTGAATGATGAGCACACATAGACACAAAGAGGAGAATGATAGACACTGGGGCCTACCAGAGGGTGAAAGATTGGGGGAGGAAGGAGTGAAGCAGAAAAAATTAACTAGGTTTAGCACCTAGGTGATGAAATACTCTGTACAGCAAACTCCTGTGATGTGAGTTTACCTATATAACAAACCTGCACATGTACCTATGAACCTAAAATAAAAGTGGAGAAAAAAAAAGGTTGTGATCCACTGTTGTCATTCATACATACAGGCATAGCTACAAGGCAACATCTCTTTTGCGGCATTTCCTGCTTATTTTAGCTGGAAACGTTCTCTTTCTTATCTGAATTGCCATAGCAGTTCTTTTGAGTTTGCTTAGAGTATTTATTATTCTTTGTGGGCACTGCAGTTATGTGCAGGCAGTATTGACTGTCCTGTTTCACCGTGAGCTCCCTAAGAAGAGAAACTCTCTGTCTGTCTCTCTCTCTCTATAGATAGATAGATACTTACAAATTTATATGTTATAAATAAATTATGTGTACAAATAAATATAATTTATAGGTATATATACAAATAAATGGACAATTATAGACATTTACAAATGTATATAATTTATATATAAAAATTATATATAATTATAAATATGTATAATTTTTATATAAAAATTATTTACAATTATAAATGGTATGTATGAAATTTATATATAACATTTTTAAGTATAAATTACATATATAAATAAATCAAACTTGTCAAATACCAGAACTTTTCTGGCAAAGGATTTTTAAAAATAATGAATCATATTATAAATTATTTTTTAAATTACACATTAATTTAAAATTAAATGCAAATTATTTTTAAAAATAATTACACATATGAATCATTAAGGGAAATAATTACACATATGAATCACTCAGGGAAAAAAATCACTACATTCTTGTTCATCTTGAGCTAAAGATACAAAAAAGGCAGGATGCAGAAGAAATGTGAATAACCATAGTCAAAAATATGCAGCCTCACTGGTACATAAATTAAGGTAAATTGGGATACGAATAAAGAAGCATGTTAGCTATAAAACTCAAAAAGATTTAAAAACAGTATGTTTAGATTTGGTGAGAATGCAGAAAAATAAACATTAATGTAGCACTGAAGAGGAGTTTGAGTTATATCTGTATCTATGCCATAAAGAATCAATATGAAAAGTAATTTGGAAGAATAATGTAGAGAGCCTAAGTAAAGTTCATACGTTTTGACACAGTAATTTTTATTCTTGGGGGAAAAGTCAGAAATGCATGTGACTATTTATATACAGATATGTTCAATACAACTTTATTTATAAATATTAAAAATGTGGGAATGGAATGCTTGCCAAAAGTGGTTAAATTATGTCCAGTGGAAACGACAGAACATATGTAGCCATAAAAAAAAAATGTTTTCAAAAGATGCTGAATGTCATGAAAAAGTTTCTTCTTATCATGTTAAGTGAAAAATAGGAAGATAAACATTTGTTTATATGGAATCATTAGGTACTGTTAAAATGTGTGTGCGCCCAGGAAAGACTAGATCACTAGGTTGATAACATTAGCTCTGAAGAGTAGAAAGTCCTGTTACTGCAAGGTGCTAGATCCCTTTATTCTGTCCTGGACTTGTGATTTTGTTGTTCATCCTTCCCTTATATTTTCTAAAGTTTCTACAGTGAGCATATGAAACTTTTACTTATTTTCATTGAAAAGTACAGAAGTCTACCTTTGGGCATGGTGGAGTAACTCACATTGAACTTGCCTTCCTATCGTCAGTAACTATAAAAATCAATGAAATATGTAAGATAACTTTCTAGCTATTGGGGAGCAGTTGGCATAGGGCTGTGATCCTTTTGGAAAGGAATACTCTCTTTTTTTCTTGAGAGATGGAGTCTCACTCTGTCACAATCAGCTCCCTATAGCCTTGAATCCTCCCATCTCAGCCTCATGAATAGACAAGACCATAGGTGTATACCATCAGGCCTGACTAATAATAATTTAAAAATAATGTAGAGAGGGGATCTTGCTATGTTGCCCAGGCCATTCCCAATCTTATGGCCTTGAGTGATCCTCAAACTTTCAAATCATAGAAAAAGAAAACCCAGATGGACAGAAAAATTATTTAAATAATGAATGGCTGAAAATTTCCAAATTTGATGAAAATTGTTAACCTGTGGACCCAAGAAGCTTAGTGAACACAAAGCCAGATACATACAAAAAAAAAGAGGCACTTATGCACGTCATAATGAAACTGTTGAGAACCAAAGAAAAAGAGAAAATCTTAGAAGCATACAGGGAAAAATAACATATTTCACACCAGGGAAAAGGATATGAATGGTCTCTGATTCCTAATTGGAAACAATAGCATCTAGAAGACAGTAAAATGGCATTTTTAAGTGTGTAAAGAAAGTCAACGTAGAATTTTATATTCAGCAAAAATATTTTTTAAAATTGAGAGTGACATAACATTTTTAGGTAAAGGAGAGCTGAGTTAATTCTTCACCAAAAGGTGTATACTATGATATATGCTGAAGAAAGTTCTTTGGGCTGATGAAAAATCATACCAAATGAAAACTCAGATCTTCAGGAAAAAAGATCAATAAAAATTACAAGTATATGGATACACATGATTGAAAATTTTAAATGAATAGGTAAAAATCTGTTTTTAAACTGTTCTTTATTTTTAGAAAAGGCAACTGATTATTTAAGGCCAAAATAAAAACTTGTATTGGGGGAACTATATAAGTATATATTAGTATATATAAAGAGTTTATGTATGTGTGTGTATATATATATATACTAGTGTGTGTGTGTGTATAGTACACATATATCTATACCTCAAAGAAAGAAAGGCAATAAATAGAATTATATTTTTGTAAAGTTTGTATATGCTATATAAAGTGATAACTCTATAGTATGATTATTTAAGGACTCATAATCTCTAGAAGAACCTCCAAAATAATACAGAGAAGTATAACACAAAATCTAGTGAAGCCAATGGAAGGGAATAATTTAAAATAATAAAAAATAAAGACTTTCCCCAAAAGGAGGCAAGTAGACTAAGGGAAGGATAGAAATAGATGGGTAAAATAACAAGATGTGTCCTTAAATCTAACAACATAAACAAATAAATTGAATGTAAATAGTCGAAAGAGTCCAAATAAGAGATAGTGATTGTTAAACTTATTCTTTAACAAGTGGCAACAAGAATCAACATTTCTCTATGAGAGACTCCCTATAAATATGAAGAAAAAGATGAGTTGAAAATAATAGTATAGAAAAAGATATACCATAAAGACATTAAGCTCAAGGAAATTCTTGTTGCCATACTACTATCAGATTAAATAGCCATCAGTCTTATGAATGTTATCAGAAACATAGATAGACACTTCATATTAAGAGTGTCAACTCATTAGAAAGTAATAACAGTTCTTTTATCTTTTTCTTTTTGAGACAGAATCTCACTCTCTTGCCCAGGCTGGATTGCAGTGGTGTGATCTCAGCTTACTGCAACCTCTGCTTCCTTGGTTCAAGCGATTCTCCTGCCTCAGCCTCCCAAGTAGCTGGGATTACAGGCGCCTGCCACCATGCCTGGCTAATTTTTGTATTTTTAGTAGACACGGGGTTTCACCATGTTGGCCAGGCTGGTCTTAAACTTTTGACCTTGTGATCTGCCTGCCTCGGCCTCCCAGAAAGAAATAACAATTCTAAAATTGTGTGCAACCAATAACAGTGCTTCAAAATACACATAGAAAAGAAGTGAAAAACATAAACAAGGAGCAGAAAAACCCACAATCCTAATCGAGAATGTTAGAGTATTTCTTAGAGTAATTCACAGGACAAATAGATAATTTGTAAATCAGTAATGATGTAGAAGATTAGAATAAGGTTATTATAAACCTAATTTAACTTGCCACTAATAGACTACTATAACAACAAAATACCCATTGTTGTAAAGTACACATGGAAGTTCACCAAAATAGACCTTATCATGGTCTCAAATAAACTACATCTCAGTAAAACACAAGAGACTTAATTTTTTTGTAGTATGTGCTCTGATAACAAAGGAATTAAATTAGAAATAACAATAAACTATTTAAAAAATGAAAAATCCCAATGACCAGTGATGGTGAGCTTTTACAAATAAATTGAATGTAAATAGTCGAAAGAGTCCAAATAAGAGATAGTGATTGTTAAACTTAATACTTTAACAAGTGGCAACAAGAATCAACATTTACCCCTGAGAGACTCCCTATAAATATGAAGAAAGAGATGAGTTGAAAATAATAGTATAGAAAAAGATATACCATATAAATATACTGTTTTGTGTATATACCCAGTAATGGGATTGCTAAGTCAAATGGTATTTCTGGTTCTAGATCCCTTTATTCTGTCCTGGACTTGTGATTTTGTTGTTCATCCTTCTCTTATATTTTCTAAAGTTTCTACAGTGAGCATATAAAACTTTTACTTATTTTCATTGAAAAGTACAGAAGTCTACTTTTGGGCATCGTGGAGTAAGTCACACTGAACTTGCCTTCCTATCATCAGTAAGGATCTAGACATGCCTCACCTGTTCAAAACCATACTTTCTGTGTTCCTATTGCCAATAAGAACCTGCAGCACATGCCTCATAGAACCCAGATGACAAGGTCATTTTACTTAGTCCATATGACAGTTGAATTATGATCATTTCTCATGTCCTCCTCTGTGGGTCAGGATAAATTACACTGTATTCTTCCTTGTTACCTTCATGGGATCAGTCTGTGATGTAGCCTCTTAAAGTCACACGGTATTGAAACATTAAGGTAAATAACAGTTGTGAGGAAGATCCACTATGGAACCAGAGGCTGGGTATTCTCAATCTTCTTCGTTGACCATGCTGGGAGGGAAGACCATATGTAGAATATTCCTTGTCTACATCTATGTAATGATGCATTTGCTAGCTTTAAAGATAAAAATGTGAACAGATACCTTGTCTCTCAGTGGGGCTTTGTGTAAACAAAAAGAGACTCATTGGATATCCAAAAATCAAAGCAAAACTGAATTACACCCCGGAGGGAAGTAAGAAAGAGCTTCTAGCTCAGTAATAAGTTACAATTCTCAGCACTTTAGGCAGGAAAATGAAGACATTTCCAGTGAAGGTGGGTGTGTTGTATTCTGGCAGCCTCTGGGTCTCTGAG
The DNA here is from genome assembly GCF_002776525.5 of Piliocolobus tephrosceles. Taxonomy (NCBI): domain Eukaryota; kingdom Metazoa; phylum Chordata; class Mammalia; order Primates; family Cercopithecidae; genus Piliocolobus; species Piliocolobus tephrosceles. The sequence continues at coordinate 64,944,010 of NC_045450.1, read as the reverse complement.
AAGTGATGGGTTCTCCTTGTCTGTTCTGCAGAGGATCATCCATTCAGCCAGTAGTATTCAGTAGACAAAGCCATGATGGCATGGCTCAGAGAGAGGGTGTGAATGCTCTTTCTTTGATGGCATGGACTTACGTAGTCATAGATTTTATGGAGAGGGGCTGAACATTAATAGATAAGTTCACAAAAGCGTAAGTAACCCACTTACGCTTTCTAATTATCTCTCTTAAAACCCGTAATATATGTGATTCAGACCTAATGTTTGGATCTGGTAACATGCCTGAGTATAGTAGATACTCAACAATTGACCTTTCTTTTTTAACTTTGCCTGCAGGACGTAATATTACCCCGGAGAATACACTTTCTATGATTTTTCCTATTCTGTTACCAGGAAGGTAATTAACTGGGAAAGCCTTGAGGAAGAAGCTGGCATAAAAATTATGAGGGTGTCAGTGGGGCTATAAAACAAGTTAGACAGTAGGTCTTCTTAGTTAGGAGTCTTTTGGTTGTAAGCAACTGAAATCAGCTTGAACTAGAAGAACTTGGAAGTGGGGCATTGTATTATAGGGCTAGGGAAAATTTAATGGTTCTCAAGGGTCAGGAAAGAGCTACCATTAGGCTCAAACTTGAACCTGACATGTCATGAGAATGTTGTCGATCTCTTGTCTTTGTTCCTGTCATTGTATTTAGTCTTTCTTTGTTTCTTGCTGTACTCTGACTTTCTTTACCAAATCACAACTGAAAATGACCATCCATTTGTCTGCAGTGATAACTGGGCAGCCTGAAGCTTGGGTTTCTTAGTGTCTATTCTATAGTCCCAGGAAATCTTAGCTTTCTTTGGGTCACATACCACCTGTGTTCTCATCCATCTCAGCCAGGATCCCAGTGTCATTGCCAGATGGATACAGGGTATGAAGTAGGATAGGCCCTAGAAGAGCATGTAGCCTAATTGATGGCTATTCCATCAGCAATACTGATGGTTCAGATGGTCCTTCCCTCCTTTGAGAATACCATAAAGGGTTGAAAAAGGACCCAAATATTGCAAAAACCCTCAAGGATACACTTTCGTAAGAGACTAATTAAAGATGCAATTAAGTTAAGGGACTTAGGGCTTGGCCTTGTGGCCGGGACAATTCATGCATGGTGTCAGAACATCCTGTCAATTAGTTCCATAAACTGTGCCCTCCTCTTCACCCCTATGGCTATCACCATCTTTAAAGTTCTCATCCTCTCCTACCTCAACTACTCAGTGGCCACACTCACTATTTGATTTCCCTACCTTACGGAGTCCTTGTTGCTACTCTAGACCATTTCCTGTAATGCTGTCATTACAGTCCTAAAATTCAAACCTGGCCATGCTGCCTTCCTTCTTGAAAATGTTAATGTCTCCAGTAGCCCTAAGAAGTCCATAGGCTCCATTCTGTTATTCAAGATGCCAAGCTATGATTTTGCGCTCACTTCCTGTGAAGCTCTTCCTCATCATGAACATCACCTAGAAGGTATGTCCTTTGTTTGTTCAACTCAGCTAGTGGGAAAGACAATGGAGTGATATCCTGTCCTGGTGTTTAAGTCTCCACTCCACCACTAACCAGCTCTGTGCGAGTGGGCAAGGCACTGACCCTTTCAGGCTTTAGTTTCCTCCTGAAAACTAAACATAAAACCCACACAGAAGTTTGCGCGAAGAATAAAATGAGATAATCCGTATAAAGTGCTTAAAATGATATCTGGAATGCAGTAAGTGTGCAGTAAATATTACCTATCATCATCATCATCTTCATCACCATCACTATCATCATTTTCACTACCACCACCATCAATAAGATTAGTAATATGATAAAACAAATAAGCCACCATTTTGATTTCTAGACTGCAGACTCCCTTAAATTATTGATTTTTCCATCTCACCCACTTTTCTGAAGCCAAGTGGAACACACTCTTTGAATAAATGGCCAAAAGGAAGATGGGAACTTCAAAATGAGGAATAAAATGCTGCTTTACTAATGAGCTCTTAACCACGCTTCCTGCAGAGGCACTTAAAAGATAAGAATATAGTCCTCTTAGAAATAATGTCTTTTTTTTTTCTCCCAGAGGAGAAGGGACATTCCAGGCCTTGGCCTTGGGCTGTCCACACAGGATTCCAAAGGCAGAGGGCATGAGTCTGAGACAGCTGTCACCAGGTTTCTGAACGGATTTTGAGCTGTAGCCCCCAGCTTGGCTCTCCAGTGACCTGCCACTGGGGAGGGATGTGGCAACCTTGTAATTCATTACCAGTTGGAAATAGAACATCATTGAAGAGATAAGGGCAACAATGGCTTTCCATCCAGTGATAAATTACTAACAGTCGCATTATTTTCCCTTATTTATATATGGGTCTCTTTATTGAATTTAGTGGGAGATAAATAAACGATCTGCCAAGCGTCTGGTTAATATTACTTCTCAGGGGCTTGTTTTAGGCCCAAGTAGACTCCTACTGATAAGATCTGTAAGCTTTTCAAGAGGGAGAAACATAACATTTGTTTCTGACAAGAACCCTCTGTTTGCCTTATCTGTTTCATTTGAGAGGCCATCGACCCCTCGCTTCTTTGGTTAAAATGAACTCTTTCCAGCCAGGGAGGAGTTCTTGAACTTGATTCTCACCACACAATGTGACTGGGTGCCCCAGCTGCAAATCTGAGGACCTCTGTCACGCACAGCCAGACTTAGTACTTCCTGTTGGTGTTTGGGAGACAGTGAGAGACAGGGAGCTGAATTTCTCCCCTTAAAATGTATTAAGACAGAAATTCAGCTTTCTAATTTGAATATTCCTGCCTGGCCTAAATGGAGAGTCTTTTTCTTTTAATCACAGTTTAAAAAAAAATTGTATGCCTTGTATCGAAGGCATATTTCTACACGTGTCTGAGCTACTTCTGCTCCTTCTTTATAGGCTGTGTTAGAGGTAACAGTCTCTGGAAACCTTTCTCTGATCTTAGATCTGTGTTTCCAAATAACCAGTTGCTCTGCCCAGCGCCTCACGATATTGGCACACATCACGCAGTATTGCTGTGTTTACTTGGCTCTTTCTTATTCCAGGCAGCAAGTTCCTGGGGGACATATCGTCACATTTTCTCTGTACCTTCAGAGTTCAGTAGAGAGTTTGGCGTCGAGTAGGTGCTTACTAATATCTCCAGGTCACATTTACTTATTACAAAGTCTAATGGAACAGTGTTTCTTTCCCTTCAGTGCTGTTCTCTGTTTTTTTTTTCTTTTGCCTTTGGTATTATTATTTGAGGAATTTCTGTTTCTGGTATTGGTTATTATTTGAGAAATATGTCTCCCCCCTACCAAACTGTAAGTTCTGTGAGAACAGAAGTTGTGTTTGTATGTATACATGGTTCCCCTTAACGTCTGGCACAGTGCTTGGTACTTAGGTGGCACTCAATATATGTTTACCAACTGGCTGAAAGGCATTAGGGCTTTGGGGTCAAGGCATTTGTGTGTGGAGGAATGTCACGGTGCTGCATAGACCACACATCTGAGTCAGGCCTGATTCAAAGTGCAGCTCCAGTACAGCCCTTGGGTGTTGGGGGATGACCCTTAGCTTCACTGTGAGGTGGGCCAGGTGTGGCTCAGAAAGAGGTTCTATGCCCGGGTGACTCACAGATTGTGTAGGCTGTGCTACGTAAATGAGAGAGTTGCCTGGAAAGAAGCGGTTGTGCTTTTGTGGCAATAAGGCATGTCTCTGGCCCCTTCAATTCTGCTCATTCCTCTGATGGAGGCCTTCAGTGGACTTTCCTTGTTCTAACTATCTCTGTTTTTCGGGTCCCTACTCATCTGGTCCTAAATGGCTCATTCATATTCTCTCTCTCTCACATTTGCTGCCCTTCCTTCTTTCCTCTGGTTGAACCAGGGTGCCAATTTCCAGGTGGGATTGGAAAAACCAGGAAAATTCCTGGAAACGGAAGGGGATGGGGAGGAACATGGGAATCTGATGATTGTTGATGTAGCAACAGGGTCTATGTCTTCCCATCCCCTCAGTGTGCTGCATTATGTCTATACCTTTCTCCATGTGCTGCACGTGGTGCACCTTCACGGAAGTGCCTCCAGCCCACCGTGGGCATGCTCCCTGCCTTGCACTGAAATCCCTGAAGGTGCTCTAGCTAATGAGCTGACTTCTGGCTAAAATTGAGCTTAAGCTCTGAAATCAGTTTGAGTTACAGTCATTCTGTTCTTTATTTTGGCATTTCTGTAACCCAAACATTTTATTTGTTTAAAGAGGCAGATGTGAAAAAAGGCCTTCTCACTCTACCAACTGGCCAAGTTTTGTCAGAGAGAACATGTTGACTTGGACTTCTCAGGCCTAACATCAGCTTTAGAAAGCAGAGAAAGTTCTTCCATGTCTGTGTCTTTCACACACACGTACATACCCACACATGCATTCAAGGTGCGTAAGTCTAAAATGTTCAAAAGTAGACATGATCTCTGTTCTCCAGGTACTAAAAATCTACCAGAAGAAACAGACAATAACCATTTAGCCCCCAGAATGATTTCAGCTAAGTGTTCTCAAACGGAAGCATGTGGTTTCACTGGATTCACAGAAGGTGTCCCTGTGAAAGTGGTACATTAGCTGTAATCTAAAGAATGAGTAGGAATTTACTAGATAGAGAGTGGCACCCAAGCAGAGGAAACAGCATATGCAAAGACCCTGTGGTTTAAGGAAGCTCTGTTCCTTGGCATAGACTCTTACAATAGCAAAGTCTGTGAAAATTCTGTCATTCATTTCCTTTATTATACTGATGAATGAAGTAAGACTCAGAAGGGAAAATGCCTTGTCTTAGATCCCCCTGTGAATCAGAAAGATGTATCTCTAGCCTTCACTTAACCCCACCAGCACCCACTGAGTTGACAGTGGAGCCCCTACCATCAGGATATGAAGAGAAGGAGGGTGAGGCAGGGGGGCCACTCTGCCTCTGCTCACCAGGGCCCAGAGCCACCAATCAACTATGAAGTCCTGATCTTTCCAAATGGAGTTCTATCCAACCGCAACCTCAACTTTTTTTCTTCGTATTTAAATTATTCCTAGATAAGTGCCAGAAGTAGAATGCTTTGGATGAAAACAATGACATTTCATCACTGCATCATGACTAAGTGATATCACTGAATTTTGGGAAATGAGAATCAACATCAGGCTGGATGGAAGAACAGAGCTTACCCCAACTCTACTGACCACGTAAGTCTCTGTTTTCAGCACTTCACTTGTGCATGACTTTCAGAGGAGTAAAACTATTCTTTGTTAACAGTTTTCTATGTGGCTTGGACTGAAGAGTCATCCGCACTTCCTCACTTGCAGATTTGCTTTTTCCCCTTCAAGAATAAGAGTGAAGGAAATGCAATGCATATTCCATGATAGAAATACAACTCAAACTAACTTAAAGAAAATAAAGGAACTTATTGGATCTCATAAGTGAGAAATCAAGGTGTTGGGTAAAGGGGCCCAGTCTCTGTCAACAGGATTTTCTCCTTTCTCCTCTCTTCTGTTTTTATGTGATAGCTCTGTTTTCTCATACATAATTAGAGCTCGTTTCAGGAAATCAAGGAAGATGGCCATAGATAGCTTCAGCCTGTATTTTTCTTACATTTCAGGATTCCACAGGAGTAGGGTGCTCCTCTCCCACTGTCCATAGTTTGAACCCCAGGGCATTCTGTGTCCAACTCTCTTCAGATCACATGTCTACTCCCGAATGAAAGCACAGTGACCAGAGAAGTAGCATTCTCCTATTGACTTGTCTAGGGCAGGAAAGTGAGCTACTGTAATTATCTCCACGTTGATGTTTCATGAAGTTGGAGCAGGAGCTGAGCAATTGATTCTCCAAAGGAAATGTATGGTCCTCTTATTGGAATAAAGAGAAAGAGGGTTGAAAAGAACACATGTAATCCAGATCCTCATATTCTCCATTTTTTAATAGCATTAAGATGCTCTTGGTCACCCAAGTTAGATTCTTTGAGTCACTTTCAAGTCACTGGCTCATCACCTCCACATTTTATTTTGTTCATTCTAACTTCAGAATCTCTCCGTTTGCCCTGACTGCTGGATCTGCTTTCATTTCCAGGTAGATGTGGCTCAGAGTCTGGAGGCTGTGGGCAAGTTCCTACTTCTTCCTTCAGTGGACATTTGTTGATCCCTTCTCATTTCAGGTGTTGGGTATACAGAAGTTAATAAATCTGACAAGGACCCTGCCTGGGGGAGCTTACATTCTAGCATAGGAGGCAGGTGTGAAATAAACATATGGGCAAATACACAGATACTTGGCATTATAGGTGATGGCAAATGTGATTGAGGAAAAGGAGAGGATATAACCTAGAGGTTTATAACTACTGATATAGACAAATAGATGAATCCCACAGACATAACATTGAGTGAAGGAAGCCAAACATAAAAGAATGCTTACTGTATGATACTATTAATATGAAGTTCAAAAATAGCCAATACTGCTCTATAGTGATAGAGGTCAATATAGTGGCTTAATTTAGGACAGGTATAAGCTGGGAAGGGGAATGAGGATCTTTCTGAGATACTGGAAATTTTCTATATTTTTATGTGAATAGTGGTTTCATTTACATAGATAGATAGATAGATAGATAGACAGACAGACAGACAGACAGGTAGAATCTACCCACAGCTTAATAGCACCGTACAGTTAAGCATCCATACCTACATTTGAAAAGATGACACCCCAGGGAAGGCCAGTGGTATACTGAACCAGGTTCTACTCTACCGCAGTGGACAACAGTGGTATTAGTGTATGATTAGTGCAGCCTGGTTCCACATCTGCGTGCCTCATACTCTCCCCTTTGTTTCTTCTGACCCAGATCACAAACAGTTTTGCTTTTCTTGAGGAAAGTCCAGTTTATTTCCACCTCACTGTTCCTTCTTCTTGTAACATCCTTTTTTTCTGGTCTGTGTATGATTCTTTCTGATGCTACTTTCAGATCTCAAGTAGTTGATCTTCAGAGTGATCTTCCTTGACATCCTATAAAAGTTACATCCCCTTATTCTCAATTCTAGGATCCTACCTAATGTGATGTCATTTATTTATTTATGTTATTTGTTTAACTCTACTTGATTGCAAGTTCCATGAAGGCAGATACTTCGTTTAATTTGATTTTACCCCCTGAGACCAGGAGAGTGCTAAGCAATAGTAGAGACTTTACATATATTTGTAAACTGCATTAATGCATGAAAGGATTTAAACCAATGTGTAATGTGGTTATAATTACATTTACAAAAAATGAATATATCTCATTTTTATTGGAAGTAATTATGAATATTTATACCATTATTAATCTACAGCTGTCTACTCTCTGGCCAAAATGATTTCCATTTATCCCATAAGCAAATTACACCCAACTCCTTTAAAAACTTTTCAGACCTCATGCAATTACAGCATTGGGCTCAAAGTCAAGCATCTCGTGTTCTGCATCTTGTCCAGTGACAGATGAGGCATTTGGGACATGGCTCCTTGAGTGAGGGTCTTCCTGAACCAGAGAAATGTGACTGAAATGATGAGCTGTATGCTTACCTCACACCCAGTATGTAATGATGAGGCAGGCACATCTGATAAGAGCAACAGATATCACTGTTCAAAATGGGGAGGAACTGGAAGCACATGGCAGGGACGGGTAGGTAGTGATTCTGAAATCCAGCCAGGCACTTGCTCCCAGCTCTTCCTACTCTCAGGTTGGAGAATTATTTTTGAGTAGGGTGTCTTTATACTTTAATTTCTTTTTTAAAATTATATATATATTTTTAGAGACAGAATATTGTTATGTTGCCCAAGTTGGTTTTGAACTCCTGATCTCAAGGGATCATCTTGCCTCAACCTCCTGAGTAGCTGGGGCTGTAGATGCAAGCCATCATGCCAGCTCTTTATACATTCTAGTAGTGGTTCATAGTGCATTGTTACCCTTTAATTCTGGGCTCTTATCTATATCCTCTGAAAAGTTTTTATTTTTGTCTTAATAAATATCGTACTGCAGCTTAGTAGCTTTCTCAGCTACTAAGAGAGCTGCATTTGTTCTATAGGAGGAGCCAAAAGCCTCTTTATATTTTCTACTGTCTTAATCTTTTTTAGTCCAAGCTGCCAATGTTGTCACTAATCTAATGCTTTAAAAATGTCCTAAAACTTGATTTGGTTTACTCCAAACATAAAAAATCACATCCCTAATTCTTTTTGATATAAACTATATCTGTTTTGGGCTACATGTGGGCCTACTGTGTGATAGAACCTTAAATTCTTAAAATCCTTTTTTTTTTTTTTTTTTTTTGTAGTAAAGCAGATCAAAATTTACAAACTTAATCTTTCAAAGGTCTTAACTGAGAATCTTACGGTCACAAGTTTGACTTGATCTTGAATCCAGGGCTTATTTCCTGAAATACATAGTTGTTTTTACCAGTTGCGGAGACTGGGAATGAATGGCATTTTTATTTGTTTAACTCAGTAAGTCCTTGGAATTTTCTTCTAATTCTACTTGAAAACTAAATAGTTCCTTTCTTCTTCTTCTTTTTTTTCTTTTACCTTATCAGACACTGCTAGCAAAATCAATTGGTCCTTTCAAATTTCTGTTTTGTGATTCCTTTAGCCACATCTATGAGTTCATTAGGTATAATTTCTGTCTTTCAAGTTACTGCACATGACATTTTTGCTAATATTTCCATCATAACATAACATAGTTACCCTTCTCTTAGCTTCCAACAGTCCCTTCACTTTTCACCAAGCCTCTGCTTACTAACTGGTCCCAAAGCCAGTGCCACATGTTTTAAATTTTGTTGTGGGTACATTCAACTTATGGTACCAATTTCTGTTTCAGTTATTTATATCTGCATAGCAAATGACAAAACTTTATGGTTTAAAACAATAGTTTATTGTATTTTAAAAAATTCTCTGTGTTGGCTTGGCTCAGCTGGGTGGTTCTTCTGCTGCTGTGACCTGGGATTAGTTGTGTGGATGCAGTCAACCAGCAGCATGCCAGGGGCTGGAGGGTCCCAGGTGGTTCTAATCACAAGTCTGAGTCATTAGAGGTGACTGTCAAACTGTTGGCTGAGTTTGTCTCTTCATGCTGTTTCTTTCTTTTTTTTTTTTTTGAGATGGAGTCTCGCTCTGTCGTCTGGGCTGGAGTGCAGTGGCCGGATCTCAGCTCATTGCAAGCTCCGCCTCCCGGATTCACACCATTCTCCTGCCTCAGCCTCCTGAGTAGCTGGGACTACAGGTGCCCACCACCTCGCCCGGCTAGTTTTTTGTATTTTTTAGTAGAGACGGGGTTTCACCATGTTAGCCAGGATAGTCTCAATCTCCTGACCTCATGATCCGCCCGTCTCAGCCTCCCAAAGTGCTGGGATTACAGGCTTGAGCCAGTGCGCCCAGCCTTGTTTCTTATTGTTCAGTTGTCTAGCCCTGGCTTTCATATATTGTGGCTGGAGCATTTGATGAGGTCAAAATCAAAATTGCAAGACCTTTATTTTCCCAGCTTGCTTTACCATTGGCCTATCCTTAAAAGCCACACAGTGTTACTTATCCCACACTCAAAGCATGTTCACAAAACCAGTCCAGATTCAGGGGTAGGAAAATAGTCTCTAATTCTTGATGGAAGGGGCAACTAAGTCACATTACAAAGGATTATGGACAAAAGGAGGTGTGATTCATTGAGAGCTCTTAGTATACTTCACCACAGTAGCTTAAATGAGAGGAACAGATTATAATGTCAGAGTAGAAGCAAAGAAACCAGAGAGTACATTGCTTATTTTTGATGCAGGAGATATTGATGCTTGAGCCTAGATAAAGAAATGGATAGATTGAAAGTATTTATATTTTAATATCTTCAATGTCTATCTTCTTCAATTCGTATTTCCCATAACTAGCAACATTATTCTTTTAAAAGCAAACTGGGAGCATGACATGTCTTTAACCCTGTTCCTTGAATGAGTTTCGAAGTCTTCAGGTTAAATTTTTTATGCTTCATTTTAAAATTTAATTCTCTGGATAAAATGTGCCTTTAGGTCACCTTTCCCTGTGAATCCTAATAGAATCACTCCCGATTGTTCTTTTGTGAGTCAGGGAACATGGAGCACTCCTTATTTCTCCATCTTTCTTTATCTATGTTTATACTATTCTGTGGTCTAACATACTGTATTAGTCCATTTTCATACTGTTATGAAGAAATACCCAAGACTATGGGTAATTTATAAAGAAAAAGAGGTTTAATGGACTCATAGTTCCACATGGCTGGGGAGGTCTCACAATCTTGGTGGAAGGCAAAGGAGGAGCAAAGACACATCATACCTGGTGCCAGGCAAGAGAGCTTGTGCAGGGGAACTACCCTTGTATAAAACTATAAGATCTCATGAGACTTTTTCACTATCCTGAGAACAGCACTGGAAAGACTGGTCCCCATGATTTAATTACCTCCCACAGGGTTCCTCTCATGACATGTGTGGATTTTGGGAGCTACAATTCAAGATGAGATTTGGATGGGGACATAGCCAAACTGTATCACATACCCTTCTTGGAATTTTGAAGCCATGATCATGTTTTGATGCTCACTCAATCACTTCCTCTAGAAAATTTTCCCAGAGTCCCACAATTAAATCACCCCTTTAACTTTGAGGGGTGATAAACTAAACACCATTTAGTTTCTTACAGCCTGAGTAGTTTCCAGATCTATATACAGTATTGTCTTAGTCAGTTCAGGCTGCTATAACAAAATACCACAGACTGACAGCTTAAACAGGAAATACATTTTTCTCTCACAGTTCTGGGGGCTGGAAATTCAACATCAAGTCATAAGCAGATCAGCAGATTCAGTGTCTGGTGAGGGCCTTCTTCATGGCTTCCAGATGGCTGTCTTTCCTTCTTGCTGTATCTTCGATGGCACAGAGAGAGAGAGAGAAAGAGAGAGGAGACAGAAGAGAGAGAAGATAGAGATATTTAGGCTTTAACATATGAGTTTTGAGGATATGGAAACATTCAGTCCATGAAAATTATTTCAACTAGAGAATGAGTTTCTTGAGGACAGTTTCTTGTTTCCACTCTATACTTCTTAGTTCTGAGTCTGGGACACAGTGAATGCTAATGTATCTATGGGAAATGAATTTTAATAGGTTTCCCATAGATATCCTTTTCCCCTTTCATTGCCAGTTCCTTTGAAAGAACTACTTATTATGGAAAATTTCAAAGTACACAAAAGTTGTGAGAATAGTTTGACGAACAATGTATTCATCATCCATTTTTGAAAATCTTGGCTATCCTTTTAAAAGCAAAACTCCTCTTCTGCAGACAAAGCCTTTGGCAGTGAGGGGCATGAAGACACCATTCTGTAGTCCTCAATTAATTCAAATCAAGTTTGGGCACAGTTTTCTCCCCCAGAATAACATCAATAGAACTCCCAGTGAAAGAATGTCTTCCTAAGGCAATTCTGAAGACAAAAAAGCAACATAAGAACACACTTCCCAGTAATGTGAAGATCCATGACTATACTAAATAAAAATGTTCCCTTAATGTACTGTAAAAAATAAAGATGTTTGGCTAGATTTATCAACCTGCTCCAGAAGCAGAATTAAGTTTCCATGCTACATTTTTTCTACTTATTTAAAAACACCTGAGTTGTTATATAGCCAGTCAGACAACTGCTTCATTATATAAATATAATACATGTCTTCTCTGAAGATGTACTGTTTAAAGAAAACTTCTGTTTCCCCAGGCCTGTTGGGTAACTTGTAAATAATGATTTCTAACGACACAGATGTGGGTGAAAATTGTTCCAAGCTAAAACTGGTTATACATTGGTAAACATTTCTTTAACAGATTAATAAGACTCTAAAGATACTTAATGTACTAGCGATCCTGACTATATTCCAACAAAATGAAATTAAAGCCAGTTCTTAAAATTTGCAGTTATACAGCTTGGAAATGGAATGGCAAAGCAAACTGGGGAAAGAAATCTGTATTCTCAATGGAACGGGTCACCCCAGGAAATTCATAGTCTGTGGTAACCAGTGTTATGTGCATATTGACATGTCATATCATACTCTCATTTTACAATCGCATGAAGTTCATGGCCTAGAATTCCAGCAGTGCATGAGGAGGTATTTTCTTCATATCTTTGCTCCTTACATGAACTGTTCACTAGTGCTACCTGTAGCTTCTAACCAGGCAATTCACAGGTCATGAAATGATTGAAAACAATCCAAAACAGACTGCTAAAACAGTGACCTGGTGGCTGCCAACCCTCTGGAGGGAGAAGATGAGTGAACAAGGGGCAAAGTTGAAGGAGGCTCATGAGAAGCTACAATATTGTGAGGGCAAAAATAGGAATGCCTGGGGTTTCATCACTTCTTAGAGCCAGCTGTAAATTCCATTTATGATGGATCCTGGAGACCTGGAATAAAATAAATCTGGGAGGATATGACTTCTTCCCCACAAGGCTTCCACAAACCTGGATTGGTTGAGTATTAATTTGTTGGACTTTTAAATTTTATCCTGTCTTTAAGTGTGAGCCAAAGAGAGAACTGGAATATCACATTTCTCTGGGAAAATCAGTCCAATATTACCTTAGCAGTTCTGCCTCAACCAGTAATCCTGCTTATGAACATAGCATGGTATAGATTGCTCATGAGCCTTCATCAACAAGTAATTCATTTACTTAAGTCTAGGTAATGGATGGTAACTCTCTGCTGGCCCTCTCTGCAAGTTCTCAGTCCCACTGGATGAGGGCTGACATACTCAGGTAATGAACTACTCCTCCTCTTGTCTTCCAGCCATAGCAAACACCACTGCTTCCAATTAAAATCTACATGATTTATGAAAACTCCCAAGCTTATCTGCCTTAAGTCCTGTGACACAATCCTATTAAATGTCCTCCTTAAAATCTAGTACTTCATACTCTGAAATGCCATGGGGAGTTATGCAGCAAGACAGTTGGAAAACAGAGCAGATCATAGAAAGTCTAAAAAATAGTAATAGCTACCTACTGATGACTGGGCAGGACCATGGACCCCTAAGTATGCACTGGCCACTTTAGAGAAGGAGTTTACTCATTATCTCATTAAATTTATATAACTCTTAGGAGAATACTGTCTCTACTTTATACATTTGGTACTGAGACATGGAGGAACATAACTTCTAAGGTCACATAGTGGTGGCAGAGGTAGGACAAGAAAGGTACCTGGCATGTAATTGACACACAGTCATGTTACTCATGATCACTGTTACTCGTGAAGTCTGAAAACTTCTAGGGATCTGCAAAAGTATTACTGGGGTTTCTAAAATCATTCTTAGTATTTCAAACACAAATCACTTAAGAAGTTACCTACAAAAAAGTAACACAGTCCAACAAAGCATAATATGCTATTTTTTTTTTTGTTTGGATTGGAGTTTTATTAACTCAGAGCAGTAATCTTGGTTATTAATGCTGATCGGAGTACCAGTCAGAAAAAGGAAGTCTTTACTTCATAAATGCAGTTTGATCTTCAAACAAGCAAGCAAACAAGCAGACAGACAGAAGTTTAGAACATGAATTTATTCAAAGGATCTACAAAATAACAAGAAAACAACAAATGTCACTAGTAAGTCTTTACCTATCAATAATTACTTGTAATGTAAAGTAAACTCTCTAGTCAAAAGATAGAGTGACCAGAGTGGATGTTTTTTAAAAAAAGGACCTAACTATATGCTGCCTACAAGAGACTCACTTCACCTATAGGGACACACACAGACTGAAAGAGTAGGAATGGAAAAAGATATTCTATGTAAAGGGAAAATGAACGAGAGCAGTAGTAGCCATGCTTACATCAGAAAAAATAGAATATGGGTTCATTGAGCAAACTAGTAACAACAGGTTTTATAGTGAGGAGAACATTGCTTCAAAGAGATAGGATAGGTATATGGGTAAAGACAAAGGACATATTCCAGAGACATATGCAAACATGTCTATATGAATGATTTGGCCTACTTGCTGCCTTTTTTTGGTATCTCCCCAGAACTCTGGATAGATACCCAGATGAGGTGAGTATGGTTGAGTAGCAAAGCCTACTTTGTTACTAAATTGAGGAACAATGATTGAATATTAACAGATCTAATATTTTTTTTTTTTTGTAATCATCTGAAGACCATGGGTTTTAGGCTGGACCTCAATAAAGAATGCAAACTGCATTGAAAGAATGGAGCAAATACATATTTCCATTCAGGGGAGCATATACATATTACCACAACAATCATCATACTCAGTTATTCATCATATTCAGGCAGCAAGTGTGTATTGGATCAGGCACTAAACTTGTTCATCGTACTCAGGCAGCACGTATGTACTGGATCAGGCACTAAACTAGATGCCAGGGTGTAGAAATGAAAAAGTCAAGTTCCAGTATTTAAGGAGCTTAAGTCTAATAAAGAAGGCAGATGCATCAATAAAACAGTTTATATGGAGAAACTAAGGCTGCTCTGCAAGGTGTGACATAAAAGATGGAGTAACATTTTCTTGTCTATCAAAGCTGAGTGAATCCTTTGAGCTCCTTCTTGAAGGATCATTGACTGGGAGTTTGTCAGGTGGGAAAGGAAAGAAAGAGGAATTAGGTCGTTTTCCCAAGATATCATATTGAATATAGGCATTCAGTGAATTCAGGTCTGTTTTCAAATTGTGTATCAATAAATAAATATTCTCTAATAGGGTCACTGAAGGACATGGAAAATAGGTCTTGTGGTTTAATACACTCAACTTCTTGAAGCCAACAACTTTGCCTTATTTTTGTAACCCCAGGAGAGCCACTTGCACATAGCAGCTGCTCAGTAAATAATTTTTGAACTCTTGGTAGTCCCTTTTGTCCAGAATATGTAGTATGATGATTGGAACTAGAACTTTTTGAAATGTATTGATAATTCAAAACTTAGAAGAGAGTGATATAACCAAACTGATTATGTTTGTGGAAAATGGGCATGGGTAGGCAGTGGTGATAGGTGTTTATTGGACCACCTGTTATTTAGTTGTTATGCCTCAACTAAACAAGAATGAGTGTTCAGGCTAGAGGTTGGTTAGTTGTAAAGAGCAGGCACAAGAGTGAGCTGTGGAGTAGTGTCCTGTTAAATGAGACTCTCAAGAACAGGATAAAGAGAACTGGATTTAGCTGGCATGGGTCTATGCAAAGAGCTCAGGTAGAATGACAGAAAACAGTTTTTGTTTTGACTTGGCATTAATTCTGCATAAACTGATTATGACTTAATTATATTTCACCGTTCACATTTCATGTAAATCAGTGTCTTCAACCTTTTCTTCTCAGGGTGGTTTCTCACTAAGCATTGCGTTCAGCAAAACCCAGACCACAGAACTGCCTGATGACTTTTCTGCTTCAGCATGCATTCTTCTTAGAGTCATGCAAAGCCATGAATGAAGATAAAATTATGACATGAGCAAATGCTGCATATACTGTCATATACAAATTCAGGCATAACTTTTCTAAATATAGACAGATCTTTAGGGGCATTAAGAAACATTGAAATGATCAGTACCTTTCCCCAATGAGAGCTGGAGCATCATTTTGAAGTGAAGCCAGAGAGCATACTAAGGTTTTTGCCTCATTATAATGACTGATCTTTATGTGAAGATGCAAAGGTTAATTGCACCATCTCAGAGAATCATGCCCATGCATCTACAATGAAGGGAGTTTCGACTTGTAACAAAACACCACCTTGATGTGTGAGGAATTGTAAGCTTACATTTCAAATTTGTGCCTTCCTAGAATTGTCTAGAACCTACTTTGTTACTAAATTGAGGAACAGTGCTTGAATATTAACAGGTCTAATAGTTATTATTTTTGTAATCATCTGAAGACCATCTCAACCCAGGATTTTGGCGCATCGTGTTCATTTTCCCTACTTTCTACCATCCCAAATCCTAGTGATTCTTTAAGTCTCATCTTCTGGAAGCCTTTCGTCATGCATCTTTTGAACTCCTTTAGCACTGAAACGGCCTGTGAAGCTACTTTTAAATGAGAACCATCCTCATTATCTGGTTTCAACATGTCTACACAACCTGCATTCTCAACTAAACCATAAGCCCACCATAGGCAAAGGTACATCTTCTCCAGCTTGTGTACCCTTCATCTTTTCCACCCCAGAGCAGAACACGGGACAGGCCCTCAAAAGAAACCAATGGAGATCCAGCCCCATGCACAATGATTTAAAAGTGTAGATATTCAAAGGAAATAAGTATATATTGACTGCTCAGTATATGCTAGGTTTTGGGTCAGGTTCTTTATATGCATTATTAATTTTTATTTCGTCTAAAATCCGGAAAGGTAGGACCTGTTTTTTGGAAATGGGAAAAAAGTCAGGGAGTGGTAAAAGTGGAAGGACCAGCATCCAGACCAGATCAGCCTCACACCAGGGCTGTGTCTGTCTCCTCAATCCTGTGCTATCTTTTATCCCAGGCAGGGGCTATTTGGCCTCCTGATTATGGCAAATATACTGCAGTGAAAGTAAATTTCAGGGACAAAGTTTTAAATAAGTCTGTGCTCAGTACTTGACATTTATTCCCCTACCACCACTGCACATGAGAGGTATTGATATGAAGCCCAGGAAGCAAAGCTGGAGTAATAAATTATAGGGCTTATTATAGAAGGTACAGTCAATAATTATTATGGGTTCCATCATAAGTGAGATACTCAATCCTCATGGTCACTTTACTCATGGCTACTTCTTCCAATTAAATAAGACCAAGGAGGAGAAAGAACCAGAGGAGGGGAGTTGTGGACTCAGAAGGATTTGTTTTTTTGTGTGCTCAGTCACTGACTCCTGGGACTTTAATTGGCTTTTTGTTGCCAGGACACTCTGAAGAAATAATTTCGTATGATCCCTGAGAGGTCTGACAGTCATTGCTTTTTCAAACATCGATTTGACTATTCAAATATTCCCTTAAACATGAGTTGAAGGAGTTTGGACTTTGCCTGCAATTCTGAACCTGTATGTCACCTCCAGTCTTCCTGTTTTGAGGACGGCTGTGCCTCTTCTCATTATGCCCTCCCTTTCACCCCATTCGCCAAGGGAAGAGCCATCCTTTCTTAATGTGCTGCTCAAACATTAACTTCTCTGTGAAAATTTCCCTGAATGCTCCCAGACTCCTGCCAAGTATAGAGTGGTCCTTCTACCTCTAAGGTCCTACCTTGGGGTTTGTTTTAGTATCTGTGTTTTGCACTGTGTTCTTATTGAAACATGAACATGTCCACTCAGGACAATCTAATTATTTGAGGAGGCAATATTCCATAGTGGTTAAGACTGTTTGATTCTTAATTCAAACTCAGTTTATTCATCAGTAGAAAGGGATAATATCCGTACCTTGGATTGCTGGGAGAGTTAGATGAGATGGATAGAGAGTTAAATGATGCTGGTCAGATGCTTAGTACATGCGCTTGACTGATGTGAGCTATTAGAACTGTTGTTCATTCAACCATCCCAGATCCCCTCTGACCCCCTACTCTGTACAGAGAGTTAAACACAGTCTGATGTGACTGAGAGATTACAGTTCACCAACCAGTTCACCAAAGAAGAATGGTCTTTGTCCAGTGTGCATGTTCCCGCTCTGGACTGGGCAAATAACATTTGCTGTGCCTGGCAGGCCTGTCCTAGCCTCTCTGAAGCATTCTGTTCCTCACTGCAGAGGTTGGGCTGAGTTGTACCTTCTCCAGAGTCCCCTAGGCCATCCAGACTAAAGGATTCCAGGGACTGAATTCCTGTACCATTTTTCTGGGATCTTTAACTGTCCTATTGTATCCTTTCTCATCAGTTTGCTTCTTAAAGTATCTATATTTGATATGGATGAAGCTGGAAGCCATCATTCTCGGCAAACTAACACAGGAACATAAAACCAAACACCGCATGTTCTCATTCATAAGTGGGAGCTGAACAGTGAGAACACACGGACACAGGGAGGGGAACATCACACACTGGGGCCTGTCAGGGGGTGGGGAGCAAGGGGAGGGAGAGCATTAGGACAAAAAGGTAATGCATGTGGGGCTTAAAACTGAGATGACTGGTTGGTAGGTGTAGCAAACCACCATCGGACATGTATACCTATGTAACAAACCTGCATGTCCAGCACGTATATCCTGGAACTTAAAGTAGAAAAAAAATCTATATTTAATCTCAGACTCATGATGAGAAGCTTGCAGGTGGGGATTACGCAGGATTCTCCTTTGCATTCTCAGGGCTTGGAGAAGGTTGTCCCACAAAATCCTAAGGACTTGGTCATTGTAGATTCCAGGCTATTCTTTCAGTTAATGTTTTTGTTGTCACCTTCTGCTGTGCTAGGGACTGAGTACATATGTGAGCAGATAGACAAGACCCCTCCCCTCCCTTGGGTTTCCTCCTTGCATAAGTTATAGTTGAATATGCAGGTCAACACATAAGTGAAGGTGATAGTTTGAGATACTGTTAAGTCCTACAGAGAAAATACAGCAGAGTGATGTGTTACAGAATGTCTGGGGTGGCAGCCTGCATTCAGTCTCTCTTTCCATGACTCAGCAAATGCAATATTTCCTAAGGACTGCTCTGTTGAACATCCACTGGACTAGATGCTCAACTAAGAAAAAATGAGGGTCCCTATTGCAAACACAGTTGGAAGATATTTCCTACCTCTTTGTGTCCTATTGGAGTGACACAATTTATATTAATATATGAAAGGCATGGATATTTACTGCAGTAAAGAAATTTTTATTTTCTTTAAGTTGGCATTTCCCATACTTCTTTAATCATAGAATTTATTTGTATATCTTGTACTGTTGAGTACCCATTAACATTCCATGAAACCCATGTCTGTGGAATAAACTTTGGGATATACTTATTGTATCAAATAATATTCAGACTCAGCCAGTCTCTTACCTGCATACCTGACAAATAAGATGGTTCACATGCGATTGCAAACCCATAAATTTTAGGTGAAACAGAAAAAATCGCACTAAATGAGCAAATAATGATCTTATTTAATGTCCCCCAAATCCGTAAAGCTCCCTCCCCAAATATCCTAAAATACTTCCTATGTTATAGGTGCTAGAAATAGAGAAGAGAGCAAAACACAGTCCTTTCTGTCATGAAGCTGTTGGCGTGTCCTGCTGGATGGTCGCCACAGCTTCCCCACTGGCCTTATCCTGCAATTTCTCCTTCACAGAGCAGCCAGAGCAAGCCTTGATGAGGTCAGGCAGATCACAGGGCTGTTTTGCTGGGTTTCCCCAGTGGCTCTTCATCTCATCCAGGGCAAACAACAAAAATGTTTACAGTGGTCTCTAACTGCACTGTCCCGAACTGCAGCCACCAGCCAAGTGTGGCTTTTTCCGTGAAAATTATTTAAAATTAAATAAAATAAAAAAATTTATTCCCTTAATTGCTCTAGCCACATTTCAAATGCCCCATAGTCACCTATTGTTAGTAGCTACCATCGTGTGTACACTGACAGAGATCAGTTTCATCCTTGCAGAAGGTTCTGTTGGTTACAGAAGGACCTATAAAATCCTACCCCATTGCTGCTATTATCTCATCCCCTGTGGCTCATGCCCTTTATCCCTCTGCACCAAACACAGTAGTCTCTGTGGATTCCTCAGACATTCTAGTCACAGTCCCACCCATCGGTTCTCCTTTCCTTCTCTCTGGGATGCTCCTTCCCATATGGCCACTGGGCTCACTTTGTCATTTCTTGCAGTTTTCTCCAATGTAACCTTCTAAAGCATGTCCTCATGGCTACCCTTGTTAAAGTTGCAATGCCCGTTTCTGATCCTAACATGCTCTATTCTCCAGCTTACTTTTTTTTTCGTAGTGCTTATCACCATCTGATATACATACCCTTTACTATATTTATAGTTTGTATATTCCATGAAAATAGAAATTTTGGTCTGTTTTGCTCACTACTGTATCCAAGTACCTAGAATAGTGTCTGAGACATAGTAGGTGCTCAGTACACATTTTTGAATAAATGAGGGAGCTTTACAGAGAAAGACATAACCACAAGCACAATAACAACATCAACAGATACAGATTTATTAGAATGTTAGGTGGGGGTAAGTGCCATGGAGAAAAAACAAAAAAGCTGTGTATGGAAAGAGTTTTATCTCCATTTTTTAATAAAGAAATGAATGCTCAGAAAGTTAAATAAACTATTCCTGCTCATAGTCACAATTGTCCAACCAGGATTTGAACCTACATCCAGTGGTGTACTGGGTAATATTTAACTCCTGGCTCCCTGAAGATAAAATAAAGCACTGGTTTGTAGTATCTGCCTATTTCCATGGTGTAAATACCTCCACCAAGGCTGACTTCAAGCTGTCAATGTGACACCATTGACTGTAGAGTTGGGAAGAGACGCACAGTCTTCTTTCATTGGCTGGTACCGGCTGGCTCTGGCACACCACTGCACCTGACCTTGAAGTCCAAGCCCATCCTGGGGTACCATGTGGCCACTGCTGGAAAGAACTGGACTCTAAACAGTCTGCTCTTTCTAGGGGCAAGGTGGTCACTGCAATTTGGAATCCTTGTCTCACTGGTACTTCTGTCCTTCCAAACCAATTGAGTTTACATTCAAGCTGTTTGGATTATAGCATTTTTGTCCTGAGAGGATCATGTTTATTGGACTGGACAGAAAAAGTTGCTCTCCTAGGAGCCTGCTTCTCAGCTAGCTTTTGAAGTGACTGCCTAGATGACACAGGTAATCCTCTTGAACCTTTGGGGCCTAGGTGGACTACTTTTTAATTGAGAATTCCGTGTTTCTATAATAAGTGGCCTCGTTAATAATAGCCTGCCACATCATATGTGGTGATTGCTAATTTACGTTTCCAGGCTTCCTGGATGTAATGAGCTCTAATAAGCTCAAGACTTGTCAGAAACTCAGGAAAGCCCATTTCCCTCCTTGAAGCAATGATTTCCCTCCATCCCGGGACACAATTGGGCATACTCTTAAAAATATTAATAAGTGTGACTGGGATATTCACCCTTTCCAAATAAAACGTAAAGTCCTGGTTTCATTAAGCCAAGCTATTAAGAAAGTGTTTTTAATTATCTGAGCATTTCAGGGAGCTCATAAAACATTTAAGGACCTCACAGGGGTGGTGCTGAAGCCCTTTCAGAGTGAATTAGAGCTTTGACTCGTGGAGCTGGCTGGGGAGGGCTTGGGGCCCACAGCTGCAGATTCCACTTGGCCTGGAGAATCCACTTGAGCAGTAAAGGAAAGCAGATCTTGTTCTTTGGGAGGGTGTGTCTGTGTCCAAACTGCAGAGGAAAATCAGATAAAGTTCTCTGAGAAAAAAAAAAAACAGACAAATAAAACACTCCATTTTGCTAGTCCCTCCTGCTAGGTGCTGAGCTTTGTAAATGATAGCCATGACTAACTGAGGAGTCTCTTGGGTGCTAAGCATTCTGTTTTTCTGACCTCATACCATCCTTATAAAAGTTATTTGCCCCATTTGATAGGCAAGAGAACAGTATTAAAATCACACCAGTGGAACAACTAGTGAAGCTACATCTCGGGAAGAGACCCAATTCTGTCTGACCCAAGACCCACGTACCTTATACTGATGAGTGACCTGTGGGTCACATTCTAATGGCATCCAATAATAATAGTTACAATTATAATGGAATTATTATGAAACAATAGATACCATCTTAGTGTTTCCAGTGTGCCAGGGGTAATGCTGTGTACTCTACAAGAGTTTGTCTAATTTAGCTCTCCTAACAACGCTAAGAAATTATTCTCCTGTATATTACAAATAGAGGAATTGAGTCATGGAGAGAGGTCAGGTCACCTCGAATGAGGCTGCACAGCTGAGGCTAGATTTGGGGTTTGTTGAAGGACTGAGTCTCCAGTCTGTGCTCTGTCTCATTGTCACCCCAAAGCCTCTTGTCTTAGCCTGTCTTGTCAGGTAACCACTCTGTATGCTGTCAAGTGGCTATGTATTAGTTGCACCTGTGCATGCACAGCATGGCGGGGGTGGGGGGGGGAAGCTATTTTTTTCTTTTTCTCTTTATAACCGAGGCCTATGTGTCCTTCCCAGTCTCTTTTTTTTCTTGTGTTGATTGGTCACTCCACCTAATTCCACTGTCTTCAAATATGCCCCTATGTTAATTGGATTAAGAAGCCATTTTTAAAATTATAAAATTGGAATGAAAATAATATTTTCCAGTCAGGCACAGTGGATCATGCCTGAAATCCCAGCATTTTGGGAGGCCAAGGCGGGTGGATCACCTGACGTCAGGAATTCGAGACCAGCTTGGCCAAAATGGCTAAACCCCATCTCTACTAAAAATACAAAAATTATCCAGGCGTGGTTGTGAGCACCTGTAATCCCTGCTACTTGGGAGGCTGAGGCAGGAGAATCACTTCAACCTGGGACGTAGAGGTTGCAGTGAGCCGAGATCACACCACTGCACTCCAGCCTGGGCAACAAGAGTGAAACTCTGTTACAAAACAAAACAAAACACAAAAACCAGAAACAAACAAACAAACATGTTTTTCTTGAAATTGCATTTTTCTGACTGGTGTGACAGAGAGGTTTGCTGGCACATTGATGCCCTTGGCCATGGGCTGTCCAGGTCTTGGCATCCTTAGTCTAACTCAATTTGTATATCCTGGTGTGCCACTCAAATCTCATTATATGCAAACGTCACACTGGTTAATTATCAAATCTGTATGTCTTTAAAAAATATCTGGTAGAATCTGTTCTACCAGATAGAAAAGAAAAACAATCTGTTGGTAAGAGTGTGGCTGTCAGGCTCTCGCGAGTAAGAATGTCATTTGAAACCCTCATGAAGGGCACTTAAGCAACATTTATCACAATTGCAAATACATCAACTTTTAAACAAGTGCTTATTTTCTTGGATTTTTCTTCTAGGTTTACCTGCTTGCAATGAAATGTGTAATATTATTGTCCTCAGTATTATTTGAAATAGAAAAATATTAGTACCTATCACTTTGGGAACAGTTTACATAAATTATGGGATATCTATAGAATGGAATACTATACAGCTCTAAAAAAATTCTCCACAGAGAATTTCAGAGGGTGTGAAAAACATCTCTGTGGATGTTTAGACTTTGGATTTATGAATCCTGTGAATGTATTGCCTATGCAGAAGTTACATGAAAAATAAATGATAGCCAGAGGATGGAATTTCAGAGGGTGTGAAAAGTCTTCCAGATTAAAGGAGTAATGTATGCAAAAAGAAGTGTGATATTTTCACGGAACGTGGAAACATTCAGCACTGAAGCAGAGAGAAGAAGGTGGCCAGAGCATGCCTTCTAGGGCTTTTTGATGATTTGTGGGTCATTATGTTGAGAGTAATTGAAGGGTTCTGAGCAGGCAAAGGGCTCCTTGGTCAGAGTTTGGAAGGTTCTCTCTGGCTATGGAGGGCTGATTGCAGAGAGATCAGTCAGAAGCTGTTGCCTTTGTCCAGGTGAGAGCTTGGCCATGAGGCTGTTACATCTGGGCTGAAGTGGACATGACGATGAAGTGATAGGATGTTTCAGAGAAATGGTTGGATGGTAAATTGATTGGACTTAGGGAGGGATTGGCTAAAGAGTTGAAGGAAATGGAGAGGGTGAGAACTTTGACCAGTGACTGATTTACCTAAATTATGGAAGACCCGTAGAATGGAACACTATGCAGCTGTAAAAATGAGGCATCGGTTTGTGTACTGAAATGAAACAATCTCTAAGGCATATTGTTAAGTAAAAGAAAGTGAGGTAGAACTCTGTGTATTGTGCTACTTTTTGCATAAAGCCAGGGAGAAGGTAATATATTTTACATCTTATCTATATACATATATAATATCTTATATATAAGATATTATGCTTAATATATTATACTTAAGATATAAAATATATACATATATAAGATGCATGAGATGTATAAGATGTATATGTGTTTAATATATAATATGTATAAGATATGTATAATATACATATAAAATGTACAAGGTATTATATATGTATAATACACATAATATGTATAAAATAAATGTATATACATAATATACATATATAATATCTTATTTTTATCTTATATGTTATATTTTATCTTATATTTTATCTTATTTTTATATGTTCTTGATTATGCTTTAAAAGTTATATAAAGTGGCTGGGCACAGTGGCACACACCTGTAATGCCAGCACTTTGGGAGGCCGAGGCGGGTGGATCACGAGGTCAGGAGATCGAGACCATCCAGGCTAACATGGTGAAACCCCATCTCTACTAAAAATACAAAAAATTAGCTGGGCGTGGTGGCGGGCACCAGTAGTCCCAGCTACTTGGGAGGCTGAGGCAGGAAAATGGCATGAACCTGGCAGGTGTAGCTTGCAATGAGCCAAGATGGAGCCACTGCACTCCAGCCTGGGAGACAGAGTGAGACTCTGTCTCAAAAAAAAAAGAAAAGAAAAGAAAAGAAAAAGTTTTATAAAGTATATGGACAACAGACAGGTGGGGCCATTTCCTGAGAGAGAGCAGTGACCAGGCTTGCGGGGGGAGAACTTTAGTTTAGTCTTAGGCGTATTGAATCTGAAGTGCTCTTGGTACATCGTAGAGGGGAGACAGCTAGAAGCTGATAGAGTCAGAATTCTGGAATTCAGAGCAGAGGTCTGACCTGGAGATCCACGGTAAAAAGACACACGTATGCAGATGGGAATTGTGGTTGTGCACAGGACCAAAATTTCTAGAGACAAAACTAGTAATTACATTTTCTTCCCAGAGATGTGAAGACAGTCCAGTAGTTTATAGACAAGCACCATTCACAGAATAGGGGCTTCTTGGACATCTGTCTAATCAGTTCAGGGGAACAGTCCACAGCTCTTCTGTGGGTTACCTGCCCTCTTGTCATCTCTGTTCTTCCTGGCTCACCTACCTAGTCAGTGTCATCCCGTCATCCCTCCCCTTCCCTTGAGTCTTTCTCAGGATTACGCACATAGTCTCTTACCTTGGCATTATTGTTTCTGCAGCTTAGAGGTGAGTTGGTGATACTTCCCTCTTTCTTGGTACCTCCCAGCCCAACAAGCAGCAGTGTTCTCTGGGAATAATTGATATTACAGAAAACACAGGGCTAGGTGCCAGCTTCACATTCTCTAAACATTTAATAATGATTCAACCTTTTCAGAGTCATGAAAGCCAAGCCAGGAAACTCCCCCACCTGCCCACTGTTAACAAACAGCAGGATATCTGCTTTAGCATCCCTGCTCCTAGGGGTGTCCAGGGAATGGGTGGGACCTCTGTCTGGGTGACAGAAGCCAGGTGACCCCTTGGTGCCTTCGGGCTCACACGGGCCTCAAGTTTGGCAAACTGGGTGAACCCTTCCCCTTGCAGAAGGTCAGCTAGAGCATGTTGGCTTAAGCATCCAGAGGTTGGCACAAACTACTTTGTTGTTGTTTAAGCTGTCAAGACAGGACACAGTTGCTTGTGACAGGGAAAAGGAAGCACATGTCCTGCCAGATTGGGTGGCAGAATCAAGGTGGGGAAATCCATCTAGTGCCAAGGCCACTAAAGAGGGTAAGTGAAAGAGAGAGAAAGGGAGGTAGACAGAGGAACCTGGGGAAGTGAGACAGAGTAAGAAACTAAGGACAGAAGACAGACAAATAACAACAGAAAGAGAGGAGAGGGAGTGAGAGACAAAGATAGAGTCAGAGGGAAGGAGGCAGAGAAATAAAGTCGGAAATCAGAGATACACACATACATGCAAAGATATAAACAAACACTAAGGCAGAAGTTGGGAGAGCACAGCCAGCTCATCAGACTGAAGGCCACCGAGTGAGGTTCAAAGTCATTGGAAGAGACACTCAGCCGTCACGGTTTGTTTCATGAGTAACCAAACCTTGTTGAATCCTGAGCCCCACATCGTATGTTATTGTCATCATTTGCAGTAACAGTGGTGATAGCAGTCATCATTATTGTCATTGAATTAGAACTCGCTTTTATCTAGAGCTTTACAGACTCTCTGAAGCCACTATCCAAGGTAGACTTTATAACGTCTGCGGATAATTTAATAGCTCAGAAAACGATGCTCTGAGAAGTGAAGTCACTTTTAGAAAGTCACACATCTTGTCAGGAACAGAGCCTCTGAGATTATTAACAGTCTAACTTTAGGTACTAACATTCCACTTGTCTTTCTTTTCCTTCATTCCATAAGATGAATGTATTTTTTTAAAAGCAAAACAGACATAAGAGGAAAATAAAATGACAGAGGTTTTATGTCACCCATCCTTTTAAAAACAAATATTCAGTTTGCGAACATTTTCAACACCATCCTATGTATGGAAAATGAATGTTGGAGAACAGTGA
The DNA here is from genome assembly GCF_002776525.5 of Piliocolobus tephrosceles. Taxonomy (NCBI): domain Eukaryota; kingdom Metazoa; phylum Chordata; class Mammalia; order Primates; family Cercopithecidae; genus Piliocolobus; species Piliocolobus tephrosceles. Next base: position 64,917,697 of record NC_045450.1, on the reverse strand, counting down.
GGGCAGAGAAAAGTGAGACAGGAGGGAAGAGAGGAAAAATGTCTCAGGTGACATTAGCTTTGGGGGTGTTTGTGCAATGGTCCTGTCTGAGAGTGGCCAGGTCTACCACGCTGTCTGCATGCCATATGACAGAAGATGAGATCAGAGGTACACACCTGAGCTGCAGCCAATCAGGTTTCTTTTCACTGATTATTTGAAATTTGAAGTCAGAGCTCTAGAGACTAGAATTTGGAACAGGAGAGAATTTGGAATTTGGGGAGATGTGCTAAATGGACATCTTTCCCAGAGGATTGAAGGACACATGGGCCGATGGCAAAGATGGAAACAACAGAACACAGTGAAGTTTCAGGATTCAATTGTGACTCAAATCAAACATCCTTGGATGATTCCTCAGTCACATGAGTCAATGTGTGCCTTACTTTTGGCTTATGTTGGTTTAAATTTGGTTTTTGTCCTTTAAAACTAAAAAAATCCTGACATGTGCACCTTTAATTACTTACTCCCTCCCTTAAATTGTTTAAATTAGTTCAATTTATTTTCTACTACTCATATTCACACAATATTTAATTTACAGAGTTTTCTTTCATAGACAATATGAAGCAAAATTGACCCTAAAAATGTTCTTAATAGCCTCTGGGAATAACTTCTTTACTCAAGGCAGTTTCTAAGTGACCTTCTAGGTGTCATCAAAATATGAGCATACTTGAAGGCAAGGTCTGTTTCTATGACTATTTTTCTTTACCTTTTTTTCATACCTAAGGCCTGCTCAGCTTTAGCAAGAAATTAAAATGCAAAGTGGGTTTGTATGTAAAAGAAATTAGGTGTTCTCTGAAGGGAAGCATCTTCTACTTGGTGGCTTGTAGCAGTTAGCTATTGCTGCATAACAAACAACCCCACACCCAATGGTTTCAAGTGATAAGCATTTATTCAGCTTTGCATATGCAGATGGATAGTCATTTCCACTGGGGTGAACTGGGCTTGGTAGAGCTCATCCATTTCTCTGTGGGTAGGTAGGTGTGGGCTGGTTAAGCAGCTTTGCTGATCTTAATTGGAGTCTTCTATGTGTTCTGAACTTTGCGTCATGTGTCTTCTCATCCTCCAGTGGGCAAATCCAGGCTTGTTGAGGCTCCTGCTGAAGACAAGGGAACAAGAGGGAGTAAATGGAGATGTTTCCTTAAGTTTCTGTTTGTATTGAGTTTGCTTCTGTCCTATATGTGGAAACAAGTTATGTGGCCAAGCCAGAGTTGGTATGGGAAGGCACCATCGAAGGGCATAGATATGTGAGCGTCTTCTGTTGTCTTTGGTGAATGTACATAAAGTCTCAGAAGAGAACAGACTCCACTCACTGTATTGGCAAATACTAATTGCTGACACAGGACACTGAGAGTCTAGAATGTTCCAAGGGGGTGGGAGGTTTTGGGTAATGGAGATGGGGAGTGAACCTTTCAGCCCATGTTTGTGAAGGAATTTGGAACTGCCTGTATTATTCTTCTTTTGAAAGTATGTCACATAGAGAACTATTCTTTTAGCCTTTTACAGCTGCCTCTAATCCTTTTCAGGGCCAGGATCCTTTTCTTATGTGTTCACAGAAGAGGGTCCTCAAAGAAATTATAGTCAGGAAAGTTCAAGATCAAAAAGTAAAAACTGAGGCAGGAATAAGCACAATATGCTATGTGAGCCCAGAGGCGGGGCACTTAGCCCAAGCAGGCAAACCATTTAGAGAAATCTATTTTAAATTGATTGTTTTATTTGCTAGATTTCATATTGACATGTTTTGCTTTGTTCTCAATGTGTTCTGGGACTGCAGCCTATTCATTTATTATTAAGAGAACGGTAATTATTTCCAGGAGCTCTTGAGAATACACTTTGCTTCCCCTTTGCCTGTTCTCTGCCGAATCTGGTATAACCTTCATATCTCTGAGGACGTCTGTGGCAGGAGATGACAGACCCCCATGTGCTGGTGGTGTACACCAAAGACTGTGCTCTGGAAGGAGGGCTTGCAGACCACTGCTTCTCAAACTTTAATGAAAATAGGAGTGCCCTGGGATCTTGCCACAGTGCAAAATCTGATTCTGGAGCTCTGGGATGAGGCCTGAGATTTTTTTTTTTTCTAATAAACTCCCAGGTGATGCTGATAGTGCTGGTCTGTGAACCACATTTTGAGTAGCAAAATCATAGAAGATCAGCTGCAGCTTCTCCATTGGTGAATGTTGTAGCAGGGCTGACCAGAAGGTTACCTATATCTCATTTGTCTATCTTGCTGGACTGCAAACTCGGTGGAGATAGCGTTTGTTTCTTGCCTACAACTATATTCCCAGTGGCAGGCACATAAGAAAATCTCAACAAATACTTGCCAAACAGATTCTTCCTTCCCTCTTCTTTCCATCGGAGATTTTCCTAATCCTAATATTCCTTCGCTTGATGCTCCAAGTGCATCTTGAAACTGTGTCTATCCCACGGGCTGCAGTATGGACTTCTCATCTAATTCAAGATAGCCGAGATGTCCAGGGTTGGACTATGTGTCCTGCAGCCCTCTCCTAGAATTTTATGAACCTAACCCTTGTGCACCTGTCTGATGTGAGGTCCTCCTTCCACTGACACCTGGACTGCTCTCTATCTCATGCCCATGGTCCACACCTGCTGGATATTTATCCTAGAGTTCCTTACATCCTTTTGGACTCAATGATTGACACTGCTGACCTGCTTTTATTATGGCTCTTGTGGGTTGGCTAATTTTTTCACAACCTCTTAACCACTTCAAGCTTCCTGCTTAGATACTTCCTGCTTGGGAATCCCAGCAAAGCTGCATGCTTGGAGCTGAGCTAGGCCCATGATGACATGAAGGACCAACAGTATATTTTAAGATGATCACTAGTCTCTTAGCTGGAGTTCCCTCCCAGAAACTTCACACTCTCTCCTTAGAATGCATTATTTTGTAAAGCCTAAAGCAATTAGCCATTATGCAAAGTTGACTCTTAGCTTCCTCGACTGCAAAATGGGAATGGTTGTACCTTCCTTGTGGTGTTTCAATTAAGATTAAGTTGTAACAGAATAGAAATAAACTACCTGGCTCAGCATCTGACACACGGAAAAATGCTCCATAAAAGATAATTGTGTTTATTCTTACTTCTCAGGGTGAATCCTAAAGTCCAGGGAAGGCCTTCTATTAATCCAGGGCCATATCTCTAACAACTATCAGAAGGTTGGATCCATTAGGGAACAAAGTATAAATAGCAAAAACATAAGGCTTGCTCCCCTCAAGGCAGCCCCAGTGATGACTGTAAGTGGACAATGAATCTTGCCAAAAGGGTAGCTATCAGGTGTCTCCACTCCTCAGACTTCCCTGGACTTCTTTCTCTTCTAGAATGCCTTTCCATTCTCTGTCCTGCACGTATAGTTTGTACCTGTGTATACCCATCCAACACTTGTCTAGAACTGGTTTTACCCCGGTGTTTCTATTTTGTAGGTAGTCTGGTTCTTCTTGAATTTTATTCCTGTTTTCTGGGTTTTCCCATCATCATAGAATATGGTAATTTCATTTATCTTGTTAGCCAACAAATATTCAATGGACAACTCCTATATGCCAGATGCTATCCTAGAAGTGGACACATTCAAGGATGCAGCTCTAAATAAACCGGAGAAGATTCATCTGTCTTTACAGAGCTTAATGTATTTTGCAAAAATGAAACTAGATTTTTCACTTTGTCAGAAATCAAAATAGTGATGAGAACAAGTTCCAGTCTGGTAGAGATCCCAGAGGAAATGCATATGCAGTAGATATTTATTAACTGACTGACTGACTCAGTGAGTATATAGTTGTGAGAGATCTAAGGAAAAGATTGGGGAGGAGAGATAGGGTGGATTCATCTGGAGCCATTACATGGTTCTTACTGGGAACCAGTTACTCACTAGACTATGTAGTGAGCAAGCATTGACCATGTGCTAGCTATTGTAATTGGAAAGACAAAAACTGCAGTTAACCAGACAATTTCTTGCCTTCATCAAGCTTAGTATCCAGATAAACATTCTTCGTTGGCTTTCTCTGTATCTGAATGAGCTCAGAGCCTCTTATGATCTCATTTCAGATGCTAGAAGGGTTCATACTGATCACAAGTTTCATTGAACATATTTTGGGGTATGAGTACATTTTAGATGCCTTTCTGAAACAACTGGGTATACAAATGAAGACTTGACTATTCCAAGTTTTAAAATTCTAAATCATAAAATACATTTTTCCAGCTTAGCAGATAAATGAACAACTAGCATAATTTCAACTTGACTTCAACTGACATAATGTTGCCTGTTCCATCTTGGCCTGTATTTAATTACATGAAGTCAGCATTTCTCAACCTCAGCACTATTGACATTTGCAGATGGATAATTCTTTGTTGTGGGAGGCATTGTAGGATGTTTAACAGCATCCTCATGATGTCTACCTACTAGACGTCAATAGTAATTCCCCCACCCACTGTGGCTACCAAAAATGTCTCCAGGTATTGTCAAACATCCCCTGGGGAACAGCTTGTCCCATAGTTGAGTAACATGTGCATCTGTGCTTTTTTTTTTTTTTTTTTTTTAATAATGAGAAGGTTGTTTGAATTATACCTGATCTAGTATTGAGTACTGGCTCTTCTGCATGCATACTGTGCATGTTGAACAGGACTGTCCTGAGAGTTAGTTGCTCGTCTGAACAAGGGTGATGAAGTCTGTGAGCTGAAGATGCATGAGGCTTAAAAGATGACATGTGTAAAATGTCCAGACAGTGGAGATCTTGTCTGTTTTTTTAGATAGTAGAATTGAACATTGCCCAAAACTCAGTGTGCTTGGAAAATGTGTGTACTGAAGGTCCAGTGGATATATTGTTGACAAAGCTTGATGCAGGCTCAAGAAATCCCTGATGGAACATCAATGATATGAAGCAACACTTAAAAGCACAAGCTTTGGAGGAACATGTACGGGATTTGACTCCTGGATCCAACATCTACCTGCGATGATCTTGGGCAAGTTGTGTAACCTCTCTGACTCAATTTCCTTATGCAACAAGTGAAGATAATGACAGTACTCATTTCAGAGTTAAGGTGTTGAAAGGATTAAATGAGATCATGAATGTGAAGCACTTAGCACCATGCCTGCAGTCCATAGTCAAATTTACTTAATAACTGTTAGTTGTTGCTCTTATTATCTCTGTTGTTTCACTCATGGGTACGTCCCTTGGGGGGACTTCAAAGCAGATAGTGGCCTCTTTCCAGGGGTTTCCTCTCCTGCCAGAGTAGCTCACTTAACAACTTCTCTAATGAGCTCAAGACTTCATCAGCAGGACCCTTTGTTTTCCTAGTAACTCTCTGTCAACATGGTTTCTCTCCTGCATCAACATTATACCAATTGCATATTTACCAGCCTGCATGGTGCCCAAGACTATCAATTGCTACAGTGGAGTAAATGATATTCATTGTTAAAACAGGGTAAATGCCTGTTTCCTTTACACAATGGAAGAAGCTGTTGTAGGCTGTTAAGTAAATAAGTATAAATAACACACTATAAAATGCTTTACATATGCCTTATCATACTGAACTGCAACACTCTGAAGTAGCTGCTATGGCTGGGTAATTTATACGTGTCTTTAAACACTACCCAAAATACATATTTACACGTACTTAAAGTCCTACGCTAAATAGTCTCTATAGCAACCAGAAAAATACAAAAGCCTTATTAAGCATGCTTTGTAGTATTTTTAGGAGTTTAATCATTAGGAGAAAGCTCATAGGCCATGTAGACACCAGGGAACATGAAGAAAGAAAGTCTTTACAGGAACAAAAGAATGAGGCTGGCTTTGAACCTGGTGGGAGAGAATTTTATTTTTTTTAACTAATAATCACCAAGGGCCTTCTCTTTAGAAGGCAATGCTATGTTTGGGGCACATCAGACACAAATTTGGAACTACAATCTGGTTTCTTAACAGAGAAGAGAGATTCTTCAATTAACACATTCCAGCAAAAGATAACTTTCAAATTTTCGTCTTTAGTGTAAGAAAAGATTTCCTTGTCATTCAGAAATGAAGTAATATGTGATGTCTGTGTTGAACCTGAGTCATACCACTCTTTGAAGGGAAATGCTAGTGGTTTCACTGGGGCAGAGCCATATCTCATCCTTTGATTATTGTATTTTTCCAGATAGTCTACGATATGCTGCAGTAATAATGTAACCTAGAAATATCAGTGACTCAACACTGCAAAAATTTCTTTCTTGTTCATATAACATGTCAATGCCAGTTGGCGAAGTTTCAGCTCCATACAGTTCCTTGGCGACCCTAGAGAACCCCATCGTCTTGTGATGCCACTGCTTCAACACTTGCTTTCCAGGGCTCTGAAGCAGAGAAGAGAGAATTGAATAGGTGACCCAGAAGTGACACAACTCATTTCCATTCACATCTCACTGGCCAAAACTCATGTCATATGTTCAAATCGATCTTCAGAACGGACAGAAAAGATAGGGGAGCATGTAGATGATTATGTGGGCATTAAACATGTTTGGGACAAATATTACTTATACATCAGAACTGTGCCAGATGCTTTAAGTTACTTGAATGAATAATAATAATTATTATTATTATTAGGTTTTTTTTGAGACAGAGTCTCACTCTGTTGCCAGGCTGGAGTGCAGTGATGCAATGTCAGCTTACTGCAACCTCCGCCTCTGGGGTTCAAGCGATTCTCCTGCCTCAGCCTCTTGAGTAGCTGGGACTACAGGTGCACACCACCATGCCCAGCTAAATTTTTGTAGTTTTAGTAGAGATGGGGTTTCACCATGTTGGCCAGGATGGTCTCAATCTCTTGACCTTGTGATCCGCATGCCTTGGCCTCCCAAAGTACTGGGATTATAGGCGTGAGCCCCTGTGCCTGGCCACTTGATTTTATATTCAAAACAACTTTTTAACATGAACTCTGTCCATTCTCTGATGGAGAAATAGGCTGGAGAATTGTAAGTGACTTGTTTAATGTCACCCAAGAAGAGTAGGAAGGGTGAATTTGAAATTGAGGTCAGGATAAGGTGAACATAAGTTACTCTGTGACTTAGCAGTTTCACTCTTAGGTACTTTTTCAGAAACACATACACACGTTCACCTAAAGACATGTTCATAGAATGCTCATAGAAGAACTCCTTGTAATAGCTCTAATGTGGAAACAATTCAATATCTATTTATCAACAATCGAATAGACAAAATGAATGTGGTATGTTATCCAATGGCATACTATACAATACTAAGAATGAATGAATTATAGCTATATACAAACATGGATGAATCTCACCAATATTATTTTTAGTAAAGGAAACTAGCCACAAAATAATTCATGTTGTATGATTCTACAACAAAGCAAGCAAAATTAATGCAGAGTGATGGAAGTCAGGATAATTGTTACATTGAGGCTTGGTAGAGACCAAGGTTACATGAGCAGAGCTCCTGTGTTAATTGTAATGTTCATTTATCTGGGTGCAATTGGTGCAAAAGTAAATGCATTTTTGCCATTGAAAGTAATGGCAATTACAAAAACCGTAATTAATTTTTCACCAACCTAATAGTTATATGGGTGTGCTCAGCCTGTGAAGACTAGTCTAGCTGTACACTTACAATTTGGGATATTCCTTTACATATGTTAGACTTCAGTAAAAAAGTCTACTTGAAAAAATGAACTTGCAAAAGCATAAATTATAGACTCAGATCAAACTGATTCCAAGGCCCTGTTTTTCACCACATGGCATTCATCTCTTCCCCAGCCAGATTAAAGCAAAATTCCTCCCCAGCCTTAACCAGTCCAATTTGTTCCCATTCCATTAACACAATCCATCTATCATGATTTTTTTTAGAATCACAGTTTAGGCAGAAATTTTCAGTAAATTCGAGAGAAGTGTCAAAATCAACTACAATTCACACTAATAGTGGTTTTGGTGAGATAGTCTTGTTCGGGAAATCAAATGCAAACTTGAGATCTGGAGACGATCCAGGGAAAGATATGAAGTCCCCTTTCTCCTGAGCTTTAGGAATGAACATGGTCAAGTTCAGAGGACAGAGAATAAGCCTACATTTAACAAACCCCAAATTAAGGCTCATAATATAGTCTAGGGAGGGGATGTTTCCATCCATTTCATTTGGAGCCATAATGAAACTCAAAAGTTATTCTTCTCACCCAGCAACAATGAATTACAGCTGAAAGATTAATCCCATTGGTTTTTTTTTTTTTTTTTTTTTTTCTGCCTTTTCCCTATCTGCTAACACACCCACCACCAAAACCAGTAATTTAGTGTGGAGCTCTGACTGCCAGCAGACAATACTGTCTTAAGGAAGGCATTAGTGGTAAACCCTTAAGCTGTTGTGTAAGCACCTCCTAGTTGGCAACAGAAGGCTAAACACAAAATTGCAAGATGAGCTTGAATTTAATTTTGCAGCTTTTGTCTGTCATTATGTTATGGCAGTTTTGTGTTCTGGGCTTTACAGCAGCCACAGGACAGGAGAAGGGCTTCTACTCCTAATGGAAAGAGCTTCTCTCCCACCTGCGTGTATCTGGAAGCCATGCTTGTGAGATCATGGTTCTCAAAGACCTTCATCTTTGTCTTTAAAGATCTGTCGGATTCTTAATCAATTGCACTCTTTTTAGATCATGCATCCTTGTAAGACAGTGCAGTTCAATTCAACAAATAATTAATGAGTGGCCACTGTGTGCCAAGCACTAGGTATTTAGATAAACTCTGCCTGGCAGAAGAAACTATAGATACTATCAATTATTATGTATCATAATGACTGTTAATATAAAAGTTTACTTGGAAGGCCATAAAAGTACAGAGTTTTGGGAGCTTGGCCCAGTTTATGGTTCCGTATCAGCTGGATTTTGAAGGATGAAGAAGAGATTTCCTGAAAGTGCAGATGGAATCTAAAAAATACGGATGTACAGAAAACTGGAAAAAGAACAGAATATGATGAGCAATGGGGATAAGAAGACAATAACAGCCATATCCTTATAGTTTTTGTATATGACGCTATTATCATCATTATTATCGTTACACTTTCTTCTCTTGATGGCAAAGAGTGGCCATTCAATAATTTTTGAAACAAGTAAAATGATAAGATTTTATTTTAGAGAATCTTGGCTACTAAAGAGTATAATAATATGCATATTTTAGAAAGGGATATCAGAAACATAAGATTATTGCAGGAGCACAGGTGTAAGACACTGGAGGCAGGGCCAGGTGCAGTGTGGCTCATGCCTGTAATCCCAACACTTTGGGAGGCTGAGATGGGCGAATTACTTGAGGCCAGGAGTTCAAGACCAGCCTGGCCAACATGGTGAAACCCTGTCTCTACTAAAAATACAAAAATTAGCTGGGCGTGGTGACATGTCCTTGTGATCCTAGCTACTCGGGAGGCTGATGCATGAGAATTGCTTGAACCCAAGAGGCAGAGGTTGGGGTGAGCTGAGACTGTGCCACTGCACTTCAGCCTATGCTACCGAGTGAGACTCTGTGGGGGGGGAAGAAAAAAGGAAAGAAAAGAAAGAGACTGGAGGCAGTTGCATTTGTCCAAACTCCTTCCTGGGGTGCCTTCTATGTGTTCAGACACCATTCCTTGATAAGTCCTACTGAGATGTGGCTGAGACTATGAAAGCATCTATATGAGCTAGGTGAGGAGAGAAATGTTTTATTTGTACCAGAACAAGATGGGGAAGAGAGAGTAATGAAGAAGGGGGCAGGGAGTGGAGGTTACCTGTGTAAAATATGTTTTTTTTTTTTTTTTTCCTCCTTCGGGCAAGAACCTCAAGTCTTCAAAAGCCTACAGGTATCCTGTGGCTCAGGGAGTATACAGAAGTACTTTTTCATGGTGTGGTAGACAACAGCCAAAGCAGACCATAAGGACAGCAGGACACAGTAAGCTGCGGGAATGTGCAGAGAAGTTGCTCAGCACTTTGGAGCCCGAGGTTGCTAGGGTTGGGTTGATGGCATGGGGCTGAGCACGAGTAAGATGATAGTGAACTGGATAAAGGCATATCTTCTCAACAGAGTGATATCACCCCAGGGTTCAACATTTGGTTCTTGAGGGGTGATAACTAGTTTAGCTTTTAAATGTGTAACGCACAGCTATGCACACAACACAGTGCAATACCAGATATACAGTGTTTATCTGTGACATTAAAATTTCACTTGAAGACGTGAGAAAAAAAATGTGTTAAAAGGCATTTTAAGAAGATGATAATGTTAAAAAGGTTAAGAATCACTGGACAAAGAAAATGTCAGTGGAGATAAAAAGTGGACTGGAGAGACTTTTTAATAAAGAGGAGAAAGAGAAAGGGAGGAAGAAGATTCACATGGCAGGGATAATTGGAAGGCTCTGGTTTAGAGTTTTGGGGACATTAATTGAGATTTAGGCTGAGGAGCAGATTTGAGGTGAGTGAGTTGTAGATTATTCAGATTAATTTGTGATCAAAATAAGATGATTACCTTCATTAAAAATAATTCAAATTATTAATCATGATAAATAATGGAGCCTAATCTGAGTTGCATTTAAACTGAAAATCTCTTACATGCTGGTCTGTGCTACATCATTTACCTAGAGCGAAATGTGTCTTATTTTATTCTGTGAACATCTTTTGCATCATGGACACAATCTGCTACTTAAATTATTTCATTAGCCTCAAAACTGCAGAATAAGATGATGTAGTAATGATGCCCTTGACTTCTCAAGTCCACTCTCAAGTGTGGGATTTATATGATCCCTAAGGCAGAGAGTGTAAGCTTTCTGGGAACCTCTGATCTTCTCTGCAGCCCTCAGATGTGTGACCCCAGGAACAGCATAACTTACCACTATGAGATTCTTGTGCATTTAACAGACATCCCAACTGCTCCAGCTACCCATACAGTGTCTGCAGTGAAATCCAAGTCCACATTGCCATCCACGGACCATGATCTTCACCATTTCTTTGTCCCATTGTTGACCTGGTGGGAGTTTACAATGATTCAGGAATGTGGTACAAAAGGTAGGGAAGGGAGCACTCAAAGGGGACTGAGAGCCAGTCTTTAACAAGAAGAGATAGGAAAAGTCCTGGTTGCATAGAAGATGAATAGATGCATACAAGGAGAAGGGAATTCATCTTCTACTGAATTTGGGAAATTGTCCAAGATCTAGTGTTCTAGTCAGGAATTTCAGATTAAGGAACACCAACCCAGCTAGTGGAAATCCATATTACTGATCCCAGAAGGGAGTGACTTGGCTGCTCAATTCTAAGGGAATTAAGGATGTGTTGAAGCCAGGAAGAAATCTCAATGGGTGGATTCCCAAAGTGTATAAACACACTGAGAAGGTCATGCAAACAGACAATCAGGATTTTGGCAGGGTAGGAGGAAAACTGATTGACAGCATCATTAGCCAGTGAATATAAAATTGTGACTTCTTGTTGATTAAATGCATGACTATAGCTCACTGGTACTGATATGCTAGAGTTCCTGATGCATATTTTAGATAGTTCCGAGAATGCTGGGAAATGGGGGCAAGATGAAATAGTTGAAACAGCAAAACCTTGCGGAACTAATGGAAATTTGAACTTGTACAGATATAATGGGGAACCATCTGACTTTCTTGGTGATTTTTGTCATCAGCATTCGAGAGAGGCAGGGAAGAGGGGGAGGGCAATAAAATACCAAGGGCTGATGAAAACATCTCCTGAACAAAAGACTTTCCTCTAGTCACTAAATCCTTTTTCAGCATTTCCTTCCCATACCGACCCCATGCTCTGCTTTGCTGGGCCTTTCTCATCGCTTCTAAATAGAAGCAGAATTCATTTTCTACCACAGAGACTTGCAGAGGTTAAGTGAAGTCACACACACCAAATGGCCAGCACAGGGTCTGTGCATAATCAGTCAGTTAAGGATACTGGTTTCCTTTCTTTCCTCTTATTTATGTTCATTAACTTTCATCTTTTTCCTCTTCCTCCTCCTTTTCACCTTTTAAGGGACAATGAAGGCCCTTCAAACTATTGAACTCCAGAGGGTTGTTGTAAAGGAGGCCTTTTATCTGTATACCTTGTTCATTCATTTATTTATTCAGCATGTTTCTACTAAACACGTATTTTGTTCTAGGCACTGTGCATAGCTCCAGGCATGCCCTGGTGAACAAAGAGGATGTACTTGCTTCCCTTGAGAAGCTTCTGATCCAGAGGGAAAAACAGACAACTTTAAAGAAATGCCAATTAATGCTACAAGTGAGATTAAATAGTCTGCTAAATGAGCAAATAAGGGAATACCCACCAAGCTTTGAAGAATATCATGTCTTGGAGATAATGGCCTCTAGGTTAAAGCATGAACAGTTCAGTGAAGGTGTTTTGAATGCCCCATCATGTACCAAGCACTGTGCTAGACATTGGAAATATAAAGATGAATATATCATGGTCTGAATGCTCATGTAGAGGGTAGGTTTTCTGTGTTGTTTTGTTTGCCTTTTTGAGACAAGGTTTCACTCTGTCACCCAAGCTATAGTGCAGTGGTGCAATCCCAGTTCACTGCAGCCTCCACCTCCTGGGCTCAAGCAGTCCTCCCACCTCAGCCTCCTGAGTAGCTGTGACAACAGGCATGCACCACTCTGCCTGGCTAATTTTTTAATATATTTTTGTAGAGACGGGGTCTCACCATGTTACCCAGGCTAATCTTGAACTCCTGAGCACAAGCGAGCTGCCTGCCTCTGCCTCACAAAGTGCTGGGATTACAGGCATGAGCTACCATGAACAGCAGACAGTAGTTTTGACAAACAGTAAACATAATGGGTTATTTCAGTAGATTTATTAATTTCAGTAGGGTGTTGTTGAACCCGCTTGGTAGAGATGACATCTGAATTAATTGTGGACAAATAAGTAGCAGTTAGGGAAAAAAGGATGGAGGGAGAAAATAAGCAGTGTTCTAACAGAAAAGCATAAGCAGGGAATAGAGTCTTGAAAAAGTGTATCTATGATGGATACTCTGTATTTAGTATAGTTGGTGTACATAGATTGAAGCTTGGGGCAACAGAATCTGGAAGACCCTCAATGTGGCAATTACAGCAAGCCACGGTCATTTTGATGAATCACTGATTAGTGGTGGTGATTGGATCATACTGTGCTTAATAAGGATCACCCTAATACCAGTGTGGAGAGAGGACTGAATTTGAAATCCAAATTAGCACGACCACTATACCAGTGGTACCCACAAGCCTTATGCTTTCCTCCTTCACTCTCTTTGTCTTCTGGGCTGTTAGAAACACGAAATCTAAACCCAGAGAAGGACCACTTGGAAGAGAACAACCTGTAATCTTGCATTTCCCCTGTAGACTCCAGCCTTGGTGTGGATTTATACAGCTGCATGTAGAACTGATGATAGAATCATTGTTTGTTTGTTTGTTTTTTTTTTTTTTTAGCCCTTCCATGACACAAACCAAGAAAAAAAAATCATAATAAAATTTTACAAGTTAGCTGCCACCAAGAATAAACAAGAGAGCACTATAAGAAATGAATCAGAGGCTCTAACTGAATCTTCTCTCAGGACAATAACTCTAATGCAAAGCCAGGGTCTGGGGAGGTCGCCATAGAAAACTCTCCTGGGGCATTTCCGAGGAGAAAGGAAATATTCTCCACCTGTCATCTTCACTTCATGTCCTAGTATGTCTGTCGATGTGCCGAGAAAACATAATCTGTGGCCTCTGCTCTGAATCAAGGTTTGGATAACCAGGGCCATTAAGGTGGCCCCACGGATCACAGAATTAACCCTCTGTGAACACAGGGAAGCCGCTGCTACAAAACCACCCGAAGAAAGCTGCCCGATTCTAATCGTGGCTGAGCCCAAGTGTCACTTGCCGTTCGGTTCAATTGGTAATATTTTTTTTCTTTCTACATTACAAGATAACCTTTAAATTGTGTACAGGAGCTCATGACTGCTGTAGATCACAGGTAATCGGGAGTGATTTCATTTCACCTACGGACAGGCTGCCTCCTCTGGAGTCTTTGTTCATTAAGCCTCTGTCTCTCTCAGGTTCCATTTAAGTATCAATGAGGAATACATTCTGTAGCAGACGTTGTAAGTTTGCTTTTAGAGTCATCTCCTTTGTTGGTGGATGATCCTTTAGAGCTGGATTGTCCTGGAGCCTCTCACATGTAGAAGGTGAATATGCATTCAGTGCATCCTCTGTGCAGTGTCTTGTTTGCAGATCACGGAATTAGGCTGACCCCATGACCACTCCAAAAAATCACTTGAAAAAAAAAATCTAAAATTCCAATCATCTTTTGTTGTTTTCAATTGAAGCAACTTTAATATAACTCGTATAGACCAAGTAATAACATTACTTATCCATTTAGTCATTCATTCATGCATTTATTCATGTTACATAATTATTATATGCCTCCTGTGTGTCAGTCAGTAAGCCTGGCATTGGGTACAGTGGTGCTTTGGGAGCTTACAATATAGTGGTGAATAGACAAAATTAAACAGGTGATTCCCTTATGCTGTGATAAGGCTATGAAGTGGAGAGAGCAGGAGGTCCAGTCTAGGGACATTGGCTACAGTCTTGAGGCCACAGGAAAGTCTTCTTAGAGAGGTTTATATCTGAGCAGAGGCCTGAAGGTTGAGGGGAGTTTCACCAGCTGAAAAGCTTGTGCAAGGATCTGGAGGTGAGAGGGAAGTTTAGGGAGGCCAAGAATGGAAACTGGGTATGCATGTATGAAGAAAACAGAGTGGTGGTCAGGTTGTCCAGGAAAAATGGAGATGGAGAAAGATGGCCCATATCTCAAAAGCTTTGCAAACCCTATTAATGAGTGAGGACTTTATCCAGAGGGCTAAAGAGAAGAGAGGAGAGAGATGATCAGATATGCATTTTGGAAAGGTCACTGTGGACATTTTACTCATAATGGGTGACTGGTCCTCTGAGGATCTGATGTATTTGCAAGCCTGATAAGACCTCAGATACAATCACCCTTTTCCCAGGAACAACCTCTAACCAGCTGCATCCTTTAATTTTAAACTTTTCCTCCAAGAACACTATCCATGATCTATTTATTCCAATTGTGCAAGTACTAGAATGGGGTCATAGTAAGAACACATCTAAAGAGGGTCATAGCCAAGAGTTTGAAGGCACGACAACAGCATTATTACCCACAGCCCTAGACCCTAGCCAGAGGCTACTGGTAGGTAGAGGAAGTTTTAGAATTTGTTGTGGCAAAAAATAAATAGTTGCAGTTTTGTCAAGTTCTTTTGCTGTACTGATAGAAGAAGTTTAAACACTTGAGCTATGGGTTGTAACATTCCTGACATCAGCCAGAGTCAAGTTAGACGATTGGACTGAGAGTCTCTTAAGATGTGGGTTTGAGGTCCAGTTCTGTCACTTAATAACTTAGACAACTTACAAGATTTCATAGTCTCATCTTTTTCCCCATCTAAATATTGGCATAACTCCTATCCCAAAGATGTTATGGAAATTAAATGACACATGCATAGCTTATTGTAAATATTTACTGAATGAATAGGAAGATACTAGAGAAACCTTGGACTCTGTTTCTAGGCTTTGGTCTTCTCATCTGTAAATTGAAGAGGTTGGGTTAGAGGCTTTCAAATTCTTTCCAGCTCAAATATACTGGTTGCTTGATGGCCTATTTGGGATGTTAAATATATGAAAATTTCGTTTGGTACCTGATACATTTCAAGGACAAGATATAAAGAATATTTCTGATAGAAAAAAAATCCTAGTTACTTTTCTGGCACCACTAAAATTGCTCTTATTCCCAAAGCCAGGTGATTAGAAGAATGCTTATTTGCTTCTGTCGTTGACTTTATTTGACTTTCTAGTGAAGACTTGGTCTCATAGGATGAAACTGACAGCAAATTTCCTGTAAGACCACTTTGCCCTGTAGAAAAAAAAAATTGATTTATCCTTTTATGTTAACTCATGAAATACTATTGATGTTCATGCTAAAAACTCTGTGTTTCTTCCTGAGTAAGGACTCAAAAGGAGACAATTCTGAGTACAGAAAATCTGATATTGACTGATGGAGTGAGTGTTTCAGATGTTTGCTGACATATGAAAGGTGATTTGATTTAGAATTTAAGCACCTCTGAGAGTTATGCCCTCTGTATATCGCCTTTGATGTGTACACATTCCTTCCTTGCTGTGTTTAAAGAATTCATTATCTCTTAGTAGGTAGACATTGGCAGTACTCAGAATTTAATGCTTCTGCTAATTGACCTTTATTTACTGTGATAATGTACCTAAAAATAAACACATGTTCTAAAGATATGACAGTAGAAAGTGTTGGGGACTAGATATTTCATCTATTTGTGAATGACTAAAATATACCCCAATCACAATTTAAATATTTCTTGGCCACAGTGAGCTATTATCTTCTATATTGCTGGGGTTGGGTGCCTGGTGTTTTATACATTATCTGTACTTTATTTTTTTGATACTTCAGAGAAGGCAGACTGTAATTTGATCACAGAGGACCATCTGGAGGCCTATCCTAAAACATAACCCTCAAACTTTAGGAAACATAGCTGCAAAATAGCTACTCAGGAGAGAAAAATGTCAGCTTCCACCTCATTTTCTCTGGGAGTCTAAGATGACCCCTTTGAAAATTGCTTCCCCAGTAGGTAGTCCCATGGCATACACTTTATTATAATCACTTCTTTGATGTCCATCTCTTAGCTTAGGCATTATATTCCCAAGGGGACAGGAGCCCTAGCTTGTTCACCTCTCCTTTCCATTGTTTAATGCATAGTAGGTACACAAAATGATTATCCAGTTAAGGGTAATTGATTCATTTTGATCATCTGTCTCACTCACTAGAATGCAAGTCCCATGAAACAGACAATTCATGTTTTTAAAATAATTTATTAGAAGACTGCTGGTTATCAGTTGGTGCTCAGTAGTTGGTGAATGAAAGAATGAATACACATTAACAAAAACAACCGATTTTACAAGTCAGAAGGTGATCAAATACCTAGGCACTTAGACTCCACTACCCAGAATAAATAAATTATGCTAAAACTGGTTATTTAAATTAGTCCATGCAACAGGGTGCCTTGGCTGGTACCTGTATTCCCAGCTACTCAGGAGACTAAGGAGAGAGGATCCCTTGAGCCCAGGTTCAAGACCAGCCTGGGCAACATAGACCAGTGTCTCAATCAATCAATCAATAAAGTAGTCCGTCCACCTCTTCATTCTGAATCATCAATATTAGTCTATCTACCTCTTTATTCTGATTCATCAATCCACTTTGTTTGTATGGTGATATTTTAAGAATTCTGGCACTAAAATAATTTCTGTATCTGTTTTTCTTTTTAAAATACCACAGCAATATTGGAGTATAATTGACATAATAAACTGCACAGATTTGAAATGTACAATTGGATACGTTTTGATATGTGCATACCATAGGGAAACCATCACACAGTCAAGATAATGAACATCTCCATTACTCTACATGTTGCCTTGTGTCCTCTGCAGCCACTCCTTCCCACTAGACCACCACTGATCTGCTTTCTGTCACTATTTATTAGTTTGTCTTTCCTAGAACTTCATGTAAGTGGGATTATACAGTATGTACTCATATTCATTTGGCTTCTTTCACCTTCATTATTTTGAGATTAATCCACGTTGCAGCATGTATCAACAGTTCATTCTTGTTTTATTGAGAAATATCCCATTGTATGAATATAGCTGTTTGTTTAACCATTTACCTGTTGATGGATATTTGGGTCGTTTCCAGTTTGGGGCTATTACAAATAAGGCTTCTACAAACATTCATGTAAAAAGACTTTCTATGGACAAATATTTTCCTTTCTTTTGGGCAAATATCTAGGAAAAGAATGGTTGGACTATATGGTAGATGTTTCACTTTTTTGTTTGTTTTTTGAGACAGAGTTTCACTCTTGTTGCCCAGGCTGGAGTGCAATGGCGTGATCTCGGCTCGCCACAACCTCCGCCTCCCGGGTTTAAGCAATTCTCCTGCCTCAGCCTCCCAAATAGCTGGGATTACAGGCATGTGCCACCATGCCAGGCTAATTTTGTATTTTTAGTAGAGACGGGGTTTTACCATGTTAGTCAGGCTGGTCTCGAACTTCCAACCTCAGGTGATCCGCCTGCCTTGGCCTCTCAAAGTGCTGGGATTACAGGCGTGAGTCACCACACTCAGCCCGATGTTTAACTGTTTAAGACACCATTAAGCTGCTTTCTAAAGTAGTCATACCATTGTACATTTCCACCAGCAGTTGTGTGGGACTCCTAGCTTTTTCACATCTTTCCCAATGCTTGGTATGATTATTCATCTTAGTTTTAGTCAAGCAAACAGGTATGTAGAAGTATATTCTTGTAGTTGTAATCATCATTTCCTTAATGACTAATGACTAATGATGTTGGGCGCCTTCTGCGGGCTTATTTCCCACCCATGTATCTTTTTATTTATTGGGTTTTCTTATTATTGACTTTCAAGAATTCTTTATTTTGGATACAAGTTCTTTATCTGGCATATGGTTTGTAAATATTTTCTCAGGTTGTGGCTTATCTTTTCATTATCCTAACAGTGTCTTTTGATGAGTAGATGTTTAAAATTTTTATGAAGTCCTGTTTATCAATTTGTTTATTTCTGGATACTTTTAGAGGAGTAAGAAATCTTTGCATAACCCAATGTCAAAAAGGTTTTCCCTTATGTTTTCTTCTAGAAGTTCTAGAGTTTTAGGTTGTAATTTAGAACTATATGTTTCACCATCTCTGAGCCCAAGACTCCACTGGAAGTCACAGCCAATGTGGTAAGACAAATAAAATAAATGAAATATAAAAAATTTAATAAATCCAGGGCTGTATTACTCAAGGTATAGATTTCAGTTAATATTTTTGGATGTAGATATCCAGTTGTCCCAGTACCACTTCAAATAGAGCATACCCTTTGCCCAACTAATTGCCTTTACACCTTGTAAAAAATCAGTTGCTTGTATCTTGAAGTTTTATTGTAAGTCTTGAAATCTGGGAGTGTTAGCTCTCCAGACTTATTCTTTTTAAAAGTTGTATTAGCTAATTTAGGTCCTTTGCATTTCCTTATAGCTTTTAGAATGAGATTTTTTTCAATTTCTATTAAAGAAACCACACTGGGATTTTGATTTGGGAGAACTGACATCTTAATTGTATTGAAGTTTCTGACCTATGAACACAGTATAGTATATCTTTCCATTCATTTAGGTCTTTAATTTGTCCGGCGATGCTTTACACATGTTAGAGTACACATCTTTTACATCTTTGTCAGATTTGTTCCTATGTATTTCCTATTTTGAAATTAAATTTTTAAAATTTCCATTTCCAGGGTTATTTTCCCCCAGCTTTATTAAGGTCTAATTGACAAATAAAATTGTGTATATTGATAGTAATGTTTGGATATATGCATGGATTATGAACTGATTAAATCAAGCTAATTCACATGTCTATCACCTCACATTCTTACTATTTTTGGTGGTGAGAATATTTAAGATTGACTTTTTTAGTGATTTTAACTATACAGTCTGTTGTTATTAACTATAGTAGCCATATTGTACAATAGATCTTTAGTGCTTATTCCTACTGTTGAACTGATATTTTGTACACTTTAACGAACATCTCATCCTCCCCCTTTTTGTCCCCACTCCCAGGCAGCCATCATTCTACTATTCTCTGCTTCTGTGAATTTGACTTCTTAAGATTGCACCTATAAGTGAGATCATACAGCATTTGTCTTTTGTGCCTGGTTTAGTTCACTAAGCATATCATGTTGTTGCAAATTGCAGGATTTTCTTTTTTTTTTTAAGGTTGGATAGTATTCCATTGTACATATATACCACATTCTCTTCATCAGTTGATGGATATTTATGTTAATTGTATATCATGACTATTGTGAATAATGCTGCTATGAACATGGGAGTATAGCCATCTCTTTGAGATACTGATTTCATTTCTTTTGGATATATACCCGTAGTGGAATGCAGAATTGCTGGATCATGTGGTAGTTCTATTTTTCATTTGAATTAGTAATATGTAATGTGTGAAAAATCTCCATACTGTTTCTCATAATGGCTGCACTAATGTACATTTTCACCATATCTTCACCAACACTTACTTTTTGGTCTTTTTGATACTAGCTATGCTAACAGGTGTGAGGTGATATCTCGTTGTGGTTTTGATTTGAATTTCCCTGATGATAAGCCATAAACAGCATATTTTAATATACCTGTTGAACATTTGCATCTCATCTTCTGGGGACTGTCTATTCAGGTCCTTTGCCTCTTTTAAAAATTGAGTTGATTTCTTACTGTTGAGTTGTTTCAGTTCCTTATAAATATTGAATATTAGCCCCTTATCAGATACATTGTTTGTAAATATTTTCTCCCATTCTGTTGGTTTTCTGTCCACTCAGTTGATTGTTGCCTTTGCTTTGCAGAAGCTGTGTAATGTAGTTGATGTAATCTTACGTGTCTGTTTTTATTTATGTTTCCTGTGCTTTTGGGTTCAAATCCCCCCCCCCCGCAAAATTGCCAAAACCATTATTAGGAAGGCTTTTCCCTATGTTTTCTGCTGAAAGTTTTACAGCTTAAGTCTTATGTGTTTTTATTTGAATTGGATTTTATATATGGTGTGAAATAAGGGTGAAATTCCATTATTCTGCATGTGGATATACAATTTCCCCAGCACTACTTATTAAAGAGACTGTCCTTTCCACATTGTATTGGGAACTTGGCCAAAGATGAATTCACTGTAAATATGTGAATTTATTTATAGGCTTTCTATTTTGTTCTATTGGCCTACATGTCTGTTTTTATACCGGTATCATATACTGTTTTGAGTAGCATACCTTTTCAGTATATTTTGAAATCACGGATTACATTGAGTCCATGGATTGCTTTGGGGCACTTTAAAAATATGAATTCTTCAAATCCATGAACATAGATATCCTTCCATTTATTTGTGCTGTTTTCAGTTTCTTTCATCAGTGTTTTATAGGTTTTAGCATACATATCTTTTACCGTATTGATTAAATTTATCTCTAAATATTCTGTTTTTGATTCTATCATAAATGGTATTTTCTTGATTTGTTTTTCAGATAATTCATTGTTAGTGTAAAGAAATGAGAATTTTTGTAGGCTGAATTTATATTCTGCAACTTTACCAAATTTGTTTATTAGTTCCAACATTTTTTAGTGGAGTCTTTATAATCATGTCATCTGCAAATAATAGCGATTTCACTTCTTCCTTTCCAATTTGGATGCACTTGTATTTCTTTTTCTTGCCTAATTGCTTGGCTAAGACTTCCAGTACTGTATTAAATAGACTTTGGGAAAGTAGGCATGTTTGTTCCTGATCTTAAAAGAAAAACTCTCAGCTTTTTCTCCAATGAGTATGATGTCAGCTGTGGACGTAATACTGTATATGGCCTTTATTGTGTTGAGGTATGTTCCTTCTATAATCTGTTGAGAATTTTTTATCATGAAATAATATTTGTCAAATGATTTTCCTGCATCTATTGAGATGATCATATGGTTTATATACTTCAGTCTTTTAATGTGACATACCACATTTCTTTATTTGTATATGTTGAACCAGTCTTGCATCCTAGGAATAAATACCAGTTGATCACGGTGTATGATCCCTTAAGGTGCTTCTGAATTTTGTTTACTAGCATTTTGTTGAGGACTTTTGCTGCCTTTCTAAAATAAGTGTGAAAATGTTCTTGCTGTCTAATTTTTGGAAGAGTTTGACAAGGCTTGGCTAGATTTTTGACTAGATTTTTAACTTCTCACAATTTTAGTAGGTTGTATGTTTCTAAGAATTCAGCTTTTTATTGATGGTATATAGAAATACAGTTGAGTTCTGTACATTAATTTATGTTCTGCAACTTTATTAATGTCATTTTTAGTTGTAGCACTTTTGTGAATTTCACCAGAAATTTCTATAATCATGACATTTTTGTCTTTTGCTTTCCTTATTGCATTGGCTATAGTATCCAGTAGAACACTGAATTTAAGTGGTCAGAGTAGATATATTTTCTTATCAAAGGGAGAAGAAAGTGTGGTCTTTTACCATTAAGTGTGATATTATAGACTACTCATGCATACTCTTGAGCAGGTTGAGAAAGTGGGGGCAATTTGTTTCCCATCTCTTTTGGATCACTGTCCTTCACTGACCAAAACCCAGTGTCTTGGAAACCATTCTTTCATATGTCTGTTCTTTGGTTGTTTTAGGAAGGAGAATAAATCAGGTATTTTTTTACTCCACCTTGCCTGGAAATGGAAGTTCCTAGGTCTACTCTAAATATTTTTTAAATAAAAATAGAAGACTTTAAACTCTTATAGCATCCACATGATTGATTCGTTTATTTTACTATGTAGAGAAAGTTTTGTTCCTCATGACAAAAAAACATGAAGGCACATATCTGGTTGATATTGTAATCTTGGACTGAATGATTGATTGGGTCATTCAATAACTCTTTGTTATATGCCTACTATGTAACAGTGCCAGGTAGACTTCCAGGTCCTGGAGATTTGTCTATAGACGAAGAAGGTAGATTTCTGCTGGAGTGGAGCTTTCACTTTGGTGCAGGAGAGAGTAGATTATTACACAAGTAAACACATAGGTAAGATAATTTCAGACAGTGAAGACCATTTTGCATCTAACTTTGTTTTAGAGAGAATGACTGGGAAAAGGAAATACCTTAGAGCAGTCATCTGAGTCCTCTATGACGAGATGACATTTGAGCTGAGACCTAAATGATGAGAAAGAACCTGTTACTCCAAGTTTGGGAGAAGAACATTCCACACATCAAAATAGATAGAGACCAAAAGGATTTAAGCTGGATAAAGGATTTAAAGACAGAAATACTCCCCTCACAAACAAAGAGTAAGAGCCTAATAAAAAGGGACTGCAAATTAATATAAGAACCATGCTATAGATTATTCATGATTACCCTGAGAATATTGTTATAAATAAAGCATTCTCATAGAGCTTTGCAGGTTGTTCCAGCAGACATTGGTCTGCCACCTGAGCCACACTGGTTCGGAAGGAATTTGAAAATAGCCCTAGATTTAGGTGTGTGCAGTAACGTACTAGAGTTGGCTTGGGTGGGCTCTCAAGAGCCAATTTTGGGCATCTTTTCTTAACTCACATTCAATGATGTCACCTTCACAGCTTGAAATCAACCACAGTGGGAGTATCTACACCACAAAAATGGCAAATTTTATAAATCGGGCTTTTTTCCCCCAGAAATCTCATTATTAAACATTTATTAGCACACCACTATATAACAGCATTTATCAGCACAACAGTATATAAATAGTACTCTCTATATAATTACTAATATATAAATATATTCCTATAGATCGTGGTCTGTAGCCTCTAAGAGTAACACAAAACATAATTTTATATGTAATAACATAATTATGTACCTAAGAAAGAAGAAAGTTATGCCAGTTATAATTTTGAGATTCCATGGACAGAGGTAACATCCTACTTTCAACTATGCTAAAAATGTGAAAAACCTGAACTTTAGAATTGAAGAAATACAGCATTACTTAAGCTTATTATATAGAAAATGCTGTATAGTTTTTTTTTTTTTTTTTTTTTTTTTTATGCACTGGTCATTCACATAAAATGCCTAGCTCTCATTACAAGTCCAAAGTTAAAAAAAAAAATCAACAACAATACAGTTTTTAGAGTTTCACAAAAGTATGTGAACTTAGTAAGTCAAATTCATAATGTAAGTCAAGATTTTGGGACTTTATATAGACAAATTAAAAAACAGCCTCCCTTTCACCTACTATCACATGGGACTTGCTGCTTTATTATTTATTTGTCTGTTTTTCCCAAATAGACACTAGCATGCTTGAGGGCAGAATTCCTCCATGTGTTAATTTTCTTTATATTCTCAGTGTTGAGATAGTTGCCCAGCTCATTGTAAGTGATCAAGAAATGTCAAGTAAAATATTAATAATAATAAATCAATGTATTTACTTACCTATCTCATGTATCTATCTGTCTGTCTGTCTATCATGATTCCTAACCAAGGCATATTCATGTTTGGATATACTATTACACACACAGATGGTAGCATGAAGGGTCTGCTTTTACAGATCTTTCATTTTGACTTTTCAGTCAGATATATTGTTCAGTAACCTCTTTTCTCTGGATAGTCTCACCAAAGAGTCCAGCACGCAGTGCTGGTCATGTAACCCAATTGGTAGGGTCAGATATTTCTGACCAGTTAGTTCAGTATAAACTTAATAAAAACCTGATTGTATTGACTGCATCACTGGCCTGCTCTGATGACATTCGGACATTCTGACATGAGTAGATTTGTCCTTCCTTGCTTTTAAGGACTGGATGCAGGTGAAAGTCTCCAGTGAACCTCTGTATCTGCAGCTGCCTAACAAGCTATGAGAAAGAATCTTAGGGTAGCTCTTCTCAGGCACTCTGGTTCAATGTAAAAGAAAGTGACCATTACTACCAGGTACCAGCCAAGCACGTCACTTTGAATAGATCCATTTGGACCAGGTGGCTTCTTTCCTTTTCTTTTTTCTAGAAGCTGAAAATATCCCCTGATAGCTTAACAGAGAAGAATATATTGTACTCATGTATTTACACAGAGGAGAAGATATTCCTCATTGTACTTGCAATTTCGTCTTGTGTGATGACCTCCATTTTCATAATCCTTCATGGAGTATCATGATTTAAAAAGCTTTCTCTCCCTGCTGTTTCTGTTAAAAGGTTTTCTGGTGCAATTCCTGGAAAGTCAAATTCTGCATTTAAATGCTGTATTTTCACAGATATAATATAAAAGAGGCCATACTTCTGCGTGTTTTTCTTCCTGGGAGAGTAGCAAGCAATTCCACCCTTCTGCATATATTGTTAACCAAGCTATGAGAGTGTACAGCAGCTTTAATAGCAAAGCAATTGTGATTACATCTTGCTCGTAATTACATTTATTTGCTCACATATGTCCAAAAAGGCAAGCATTAGTCAGACTGTATGGGTATGTGTTTGTGCAAGGAAAATCATCCAGTGGGTTGACAGTGAGGAAAATAGCTTTTAGCCTCTTAGGTCTCTCCCATCACGGACACTCCCAAAGACTGTCAGAGCTTACTTAGTTTTTGCTTCCATGCTTCTAAAATCGATTGCATTTGGAAAGCAGGGTGATTTATTATGAGTGATGGATTTGCATCAAAATAATCAAAATATTAGGAGGTGTATATAACGAGATACATGTCTGTGATCCCAAAGAGAAAAGAGTTAAGAAATACCATGGTTCAAAGCATCTTTAGAAATGGCAGTTGTCCCATCCAAGGAAAGGATGTATGCTACTTCTCAGGGAATGTAGAGGAAAATAGGAGGGTTAGGCATGAGAAAGAATTTTAGATCTGCATTTTTGAACTGTCCCTAAGGAAATGGGACAGTGATAGAAATAGCATTGGCTTTTTGTGAGGTGGATGAGTTTGGGTCCTGGCTGGGCCATTTATAGCTCAAAAGAGTTCGGAGAAGTTACTTTACTCCTCTGTGCCTTCATTTTCTTTTTTTCTTTTGTTTTTTGAGATGGAGTTTTGCTTTTGTCACCCAGGCTGGAGTGCAATGGCACCATCTCAGCTCACTGCAACCTCCGCCTCCTGGGTTCAAGCAGTTCTCCTGCCTCAGCCTGCCGTGTATCTGGGATTACAGGCACATGCCGCCACACCCAACTAATTTTGTATTTTTAGTAGAGATGGGTTTCACCGTGTTGGTCAGGCTGGTCTCAAACTCTTGACCTCAGGTGATCAGCCCACCTTGGCTTCCCAAAGTGCTGGGATTACAGACATGAACCACTGTGCCTGGCCTGTGCCTTCATTTTTTATTACTAGAATGGAGGTAGCAATGCCAAGCTTATTGAGCTGTTTTTAAATTTATTTAAATTTTATAAATATTTAAAATCTCTCATGAGATTATACAAACTCCTTGCAAGCAGCCAGTGAAACTGGGCCACTGCAGTAGCCTCAGAACCTGGAGTAATTCCTGGAACATCATACTCAGTGAGTATTTCTTTTTAAGTAAATGAATGTAAATTACTTGATATGCACACAACTCAGAACTCAGACCGTTGCACTGTATTATTTTCCTATTCTACTGTAATAAATGACCACAAACTTCGTTATGTAAAAACCACAAATCTCTTTGTTCTGGAGGTCACAAATCCGAAAAATTAAGGTATTGTCAGGGTTGCAATCTTCCAGAGGGTCTAAGGAGAGAATCACTTTTTTCCCCCCCTTTTCCAGCATCTAGAAACCATCTGCACTTCTTGACTCATGGCCCCCTCTTTCAGCTTCAAAGCCAGCAGCTGAGCATCTTCAAACCTCCCTCTAAATCTTATTCTCCTATCTCCCTCTTGTAAAGATCCTTGTGATTACATTGAATACACTGACTAATCTGGGAGAATCTCCCCATCACAAGATCCTTAACGTCATCACATCTGCAAAGCTCCCCCTTTTGCCACATAAGGTAGCATATTCACAGGTTCTTGGAATTAGAATATGGGCATCCTTGGAGCGTCATTATGTCTACCCCCAAGTATCTGCTGTGGAGTAAAACCTGCCTATTTATTATCACCATTTCATTTTATTACCTGTTGAAAGCTCCTATTGAAGACTTCCCTAAGAAGTAATGGGCCAAACTTCCAGATTCCCTTTCCATTTCCATGGCAATGGTCCAAGGATGCCAGACACCAGCCATGACCCTTCAGGGCTTGACAGTGATTCATCTCATTTGCATTTGGACTTAGGAGGGCCTTTTGTTGGGTTGAAGAAGTTTTCAGCAACCAACAAAGGCATGCAACTCCATCAATATTTGTGGATTAAATGAGTAGATGAATATTCAAAAGGTAACAGCCTACCTTCGAGGATCATTTCTGAAGACAAGAAATGTCTTGTAGATAATTCTTTGTAATTGACAAAAGAGCAACATACATCAGTTAGCATATACTTCCAGGGACTCACTTATTTTAAAAAATGTGGTGGTGGCTCATATGCCTTTCTTCCTTTGGGCTGAAACATTTTCAAACACAGTGGTTGAGTCCTTAGTGCCTGAAGCTTGTTGGTGCCCACCAAATACTTGTGAAATAGAATTGAGTTATGTAAATCATCAAATAATGCACGGAAAAGCCAAGATCTCATACGAGATTTAGGCCGGCAAAAAGTTAAAGGTCCACTAAAATCAGTCTTTCAGCTAGTACCTACAGTTTTTCTGACCATGCAGTTTAAAAATCATCTATTAAATTTCTTCTGTGATGACACTAGAACAAACGAGGTTTCTCTATTTGGCAAATTTGGTGGGAAGTCCTTTATTACACTGAATCAAAATGATCTCTCTATACTATCTGTGCATCCAGGTCTGGTCTTGTCTGTCTCATAATGTCACTCCCCTTGAGACTGGCTGCCTTTTCTTTGTACTGTGGTATATCTCGCATCTCTCCTATAGCTTCCATAATGTCAGATTTCAAGGGGCTATTTTTGCATTCCTACCACTAGACCACAAATTTCCTAAAAGCAGATTTGTTTTGTCTTTGAATTCTCAGAGCCGAGCAGAGTGCAAGATCTATAGCACAGGCAGACTCCACTTTGGTTGAATGAATGCTACAGGTAATTAAGCATAATGGAACAAGCTCAAGACATTCAGTAAAGAGAATTGGGTTTGAGGTTTAACCATGCTACTTTTGAACTCTGTGAATTGGGCAAGGCAGTTCTCTTCTCCCAGTCATAGATTCCTGTGATTTTATGGCAACCACATGGGGTTGTTTTGAGGATTAAATGTGTGAATTATGGGAATGTATTATGCAAATGGGAAGGGTTGTCTCAGTGTCCTTGAAGCCACATAGAACAGATCTAATCCTTTTCTGTTTGGCAGCCGTTCAAATATTCAAGGGAAGAAATCTCACACTCCATATCCCAAGCTTACTCTCTCTCTATATATAGATACAAAATAACTGACTGTGAGGTGTCCGGAATTAAAGTTCTAAGTTTCAAATATCTACTGTGCCACTTATTAGCTCTGTGACCTTGGGAAAGGCACTTAACTTCTTCATGCCTCAGTTTCCCCATCTGTAAAAAGTGAAATAAAAATAAGGCCTATATCAAGTCAATGTGAGGACTGGATAAGATATTGCATGTCAAAGCTTAGGACAGTGCCTAGCACATAGTAGGCAATCAATTATTATTATTATACTTAGGCTTTTCCCTCAGCCTTCACGTCCCTAATTTCTTCTACAGTTCTATGAACCTTTGTTTTCAGTCATTACTCTTTAAGAATAGCAAATAATTTTTTTGTTTATCTCGTAAATACTTCAACCACAATTGATGTCCAGTGGCTGCCTTGCGTTTGGGTTGGGAAGGACTCTGAGGTTCTGTGTGGGTTCAACAGGAAAGAATGTGAAAACAGACTACTGATATTTTACAATGATAGAGAAACAGTGACACTCATGTCCCAAATATGCTGATCTCATTTCTTTGCAATTCTAAGTAAACTGACTATTTTCTTTTTTTTTTTTTTAAATTGCCTATGGCGGACTGCATGCCACACTAAATTTCCTAAAGGTCAGTTTGAAGAATATGAGAGGTAAGAAGTCCCTGACTTGTGACCCCTTCCTCCTGTTAAATGCTAGGCACTCTTTTAGATGTTGCTACAGTGCTCTTTTTGGTATCATTCATACAAAGGAGAACAAGTTCATGTGGGGCAAGAGGGAATTAACTAAAGAAATACATTGGAAGGTAATTGCAACGAGTGATAAGTACCAAGTGAGGACCAGAATGAGAGACTTGGACAGCATCTGGGGAACAGGGAAGGGAT
Organism: Piliocolobus tephrosceles; assembly: GCF_002776525.5. Taxonomy (NCBI): domain Eukaryota; kingdom Metazoa; phylum Chordata; class Mammalia; order Primates; family Cercopithecidae; genus Piliocolobus; species Piliocolobus tephrosceles. Next base: position 64,888,827 of record NC_045450.1, on the reverse strand, counting down.
GTGTAATTTAGATTGAACAGTATAACGGAAGGACTTCTTGAGTAGTGACATTTGAGCTGAGATTTGAGTGAGAAGGATCCAGTTTTGTATTGGCTGCTGTAACAAATAACGTTGTTATTTTGATGGCTTAAAACAACACAATGGCTTAAAACATGATGGCTTAAAACAACATAAATTTATTTTCTTATAATGCTGTTGGTCAGACACAGGTCTTACCAGGTCCAAATCAAGATGTTTTCAGGGCCATGATTGCTTATGGAGGCTTCGGGGAGAATTCATTTCCTTGCCTGTTTGAGCTTCTGTTGACCACCCATCATCCTTGGCTTGTGGCCCCTTCCTCCATGCTTACACCCAGCAGTGGTGGGTCTATCTATCTTCCTGACTCTTCTGCCTCTCGTGTCCACTTTTAAGGGGTCTTATAACTACATTAAACTCCCTTGAACAAATCAAGCTAATCTCGTTATCTTCAGGTCTTTATCTCATTCATATTTGCAAAGTCTCTTTTTCCTTGTGAGGTCGTATCTTCCCAGGTTCTGGGAATCAGGACATGGACATCATTGAGGACCATTATTCTGTACACCACAGTTACAAGGATATATGGGGCAGAGCTCACCAGGTAAAGACACCAGGAAGAGCAAGTGCTCTTGGCACCTTTAAAAGAAAGAAAGAAAGACCAATGTTTCAGTAGCCTTGTAAGCAAAGAGGGTGGCAAAAGAAGTCATATTGGTTACCATTTACTGAGGAATTACTATGTGTCTGTCACTTGGTAAGCACGTTTTATATATTAGTTCATAGATTCTCATGGCAACCCTATGACAAAGGCAGTATTACTCTCTTCCTTCTACCCGATGAGAAAATGGTAGCTCAGAGGCAAAGATACGTCCCTAAGATCACAGAACTAATATCTAGTGAAGGTATAATATTGAATCCAAACACTCTATGGGTGTTTCTGACCACAATCTCTTCCGCTCCCCATACCTATAATGAATGTGCTTGGAAGTAGATCTCAGTGGAAACTTAGAGGGGGTGGTCTGTGGCTATTGGTGAGCCTGGCTCCCACCTTGGCTGTGGTCTTAAGTGTGCTTTGAAAACTTTCTGATTTCAAGCTCGAGGCAGGGACATTTTCCTGAGAAACAACAATGAATTGAGAAAGAGAAAAGTAGCTGCTAACAGCCAAGAGCTGATCTAACATGAAAAACTGGCCCTTTGTAATTCTGGGAACTGGCCTGACGCTCAGAGCAGTCCTGGTGTTCTTCGGTTGCACATGAAAACTTTTATGCAACACCATTGTCTGTGTGACCATGACAGGGTCAGGCAAAAACAAGACCACTCGGTAATCATGTCTCTGCACAGACAAAACATGAGTGTTGTTCAAAAATACAACATAAAGTACCAACCATCAAAATACTAACCATCCGTCTTTTCCCAGATAATTTGGTGACTTCAGCTTTCTTACCAATCACAGTGGAAACCTGTTGTCTGCCCCCTCATAGATCAGATGTGCTAAGATACACAATCATAGAATTGCCTGCACTTCCTCACAGTGCCTAATTGAGAGCAAACTCTGACTTTCTTGAATCTACTTCAAAATCACCTCACACAAGCCCAAATCCTGTAAGTTCTTTCTAGCATCTTGTTACTGAGACAACACATGTTACTGAGACAACACATTCTGTTGACCACCCATAATCCTTGGCTTGTGGCCCCTTCCTCCAGGCCCCCTTTGGTGTGGTTTTCTCAAATTCCAACAAGCCAATAAACTTAACTTGGTTTTACAGGTGTGTTTCTGGGTGTCCGGCTGGCGGGTATTGTCAGTCAAGAAACACAAATGCATGTAACAGCATCCACATCCCTAATATTCTTCTCTGTGTTGTTGGGAGCTATTACAGGTTAGGTGAGGTCCTATTGTGACAAAGGCACAGAATGCAATTTGGTGACAAACTGCAAGGAACAGAGTGCTCAGAGTACAGGACAATATTCAGGGAGACAGAATGTAGGGTTCAGTTCCCGAGTCTACATGGGTGACCTCAGGCAAGTTGTTTAATCTCAGCCTCTGTTTTATCATCATTAAAATTAGCATAACGATATATCAGTTTACGGAAATGTAAAAAGTAAATGAGGTAATCCATGGAAAGAACTTAGCACAAAGCCTGCCACGTAGTAAGCATAAGATAAATGAGGGCTGTTTATTACAAATGCTTTTTGCAGAAAAAAGAGATTTGCTAGAGATGGCGTGCCCAACTGGAGAAAGAAGGGCTTAAGACGAGGTACGTAAAGAATAGGGAAGCCAATACAAAGAAGGAGGCACTACAGCTTCCCAAAACAGCACTGGAAGTCCTCAGTGATTGAAAGAGACAGAGAGCCATTCCTCTGAACCATTCTCTAGCCAAGTCCCTGGGACCGTTCACCCTTTCTACGAGCATGACCAATTCAACAGATTATGTTTCAAACTTTATCATAATAGTTAAGCATCTGAGTCTTTGGAAAAGGAAAAATGTCTTAAATAATAAAGAGATTATTTGAACTGAAGTGGTTTAGTGAAAACATACAAAAAAATGCAACATGGTTTGGGACTGAGAAACACTTGAATTCATTTCTTGGCTCTTGCTTTGCGACATCGAGCAACTCACTTTCCATTCCTGCACCTTCCTGAGTTCTCTGGCAAAAAGGGATGGATACCTGCAATTCAATACTGTTGACTTTTTGAAGCAGAGAGTTTAGCATATCGGGTATGTAAAAGTATGGTATTTGTGGTGGTGATGGTGGCGATGATGATGGTAGCCCTGGTGGTGCTGATGGTGATGGTGATGGTAGTGGTGGTGGTATCTCTGATGGTAATGATGCTGGTGATTGTATGGTTGGTGGTGGTGATGTTGGTAGTTGTGAGGTGGTAATGGTGAAGGTGGCGGTAGCACGGGTGGTAATGATGGTGATAGCATTGGCAATAGTGATGATAATGGTGGTGTTGGTGATTACGGTGGTGATGGTGATGGTGGTAGTGGTGGCAGTCCTGGTGGTCGTGATGATGGTGGTGATAGTGATGGTGGTAGTCATAGTCCTGGGGGTGATGATTGTGATGGTAGTGATGATGGTGGACTTACCCTACACTTGAAAGTATGAACTGAACTATTACCTTGATTCAACTGAAAGTTGTCAACTTGACAATTTTCTATTCTTTAAACTTCATCTCCCACTAACCTGTGTTACCCACATATATCATAGATGGAGGCAACAAGAAAGAAAAAGAGGTCTACAATAAAGACACATAGTGAGGGCTGCAGCCTCAGTCCTTCCTTTAACATTTTTATTTCTTTTTAAATGTTTTATTCTTAATTATGAGTATAAGCAGTATACATTTAAGGGGTACACGTGATGCTATTTTTGGCATTAATACCAGTATCTTCTGGTCCTTTCTGGGACCTAAGCTCAGACACTGTTTCTCACCCTCTTAGAGGTACCCTGTTACTTCTGAGTGGAGCATTTTCTTATTTCTAAATCTTTTTAAAAGCATCATTATACCTTTATTAGCTCTACTTTCCTCCTTCCTTCCCTCTACTCCCAGGCAGCACTTCAAGTGTTCCAGGGAGATAGCCCCTTCTTTTACCATGGAAAAAGCCTGGACCAAATCCATTCTTGCAGCAGCTGAAACTGCAATGGCAACTTCAGCGTAAGGTGAACAAGAATTCCTAGTGAATCACAATGCTTATGAGTGGTAAACCTTGACTTTATTCATCCGATGCTGAAGCAAGGCACATGCTGCTATCTGTCCTCTAACTTTTTTCCTCCTCCAGAATATAATAAATTAAACATAGTATGAAATGCAAAAAGGTTACATTGAGACATACACTATTTGAAGGTTTAATTCATTTTTCTAGTGTATAAGACACAAGGCTATTAAATTTTTAAAGCAGTGATCTCTTAAACTCTGTACTTTATGAGGGCTTTCTTCATAAAGATAAATGGTTTCCTTGCCAAATCAAATGCAGATTTGAAACAAATTAAGTTAATGTTCAATGGTACAAGGTAGAATGGATGGGGGAACTGTTTTATTTTGCATTGTAATAACCATACACACCTAAATCAATAGCTGTGGAAAAAAGGCAATAATATCACATAACTGCAGGAAATGAAATATAGTGGTTGGGTGGGGGGGGGAACAGGCTGCAAAAAGAAAGGGTTTGTATTGGAATAATGACATTTCATTAAACAGGGAAGGAGTGGTATTGAAGAGAAGTCCATAGCAGTAAATTCTATTTCTTATAATAACACTTGAGACGAGTTAAAGTTGGCTAGGTATTGTGATAAAGGATAATGCCGCCGTCCTTTTGTGCATTGTGCTGTAATTTTATGTTTAAAGAAAACCTGAGATATTAAAGAGGCAGCACATGTTTTCTCAGTGTGTCCTTATTCTTCTAATCTTTTGCTTAATTTGGTACAAGATCTTATAATCTGTCTGGAAGTCATTACTTGGATAAGGAAGGCAGTCCTAGGTTTAAAAAAGTGCATTTGAATGAAGGCCAATAGGCATTCTTATTCTTTTTAATTTTTTTTTTTTTTTTTTTTTTTTTTTTTGTGGAGGGGCAAGGCAGAAACAAAAGGATTTGCTATTAATGAAAGAGGCTCTTTCAATCGTTATCAGAGAGAAAGTCATTCCCAGAGTTGGTAGTTTTCAACATATACCTATCTATCTATATTCTGTGGAATATCTACAGAAGAGATGTTATAGGAAGTCTGAACACAGTGGCCTTCACAGGTGTGGGGGCCTGACTCAGGTATGTCACTGTCTGAAAACCACTTTGATTAAACTTTCTGCTCAAGCTTTCTCTACAAGTGATTGCACAAGAATGTTGGAATCATTCTCTTCCTCCAGGCACAGCCCCAAATGGGCACAGCTTGTTTGAAATCAGCCTTCAGGTTCTGAAAGCTGGAGAAGGACACCTGTATGTTTCTGTCTCTCTGGACCTCTTTTTGTGCTCTTCGTTGGAAGGAACAGAAGCACTTTCTCAATCTGGCACCTATGTGCCCCCCCCTCTCCCCACCACAACCTTCCAAAGCTGGGCCTACAGGGGTGCTTGTAGGAAAAGCAAGGTACCAGAGGGGTCACCTCCTCTAGGAAGCCGCCTTTGCCCTCTCCAGTTAGATGAACTGTTAGTCTCCATTTATAGTGGGAAGACAATACTATGCATTTTACTGTATTATCCCAAATAATGGGACATGTGATGCCTGTGAAATGGGAAGCAGATACCACAGAGGTGAAGCTTATGGGCTCTAGAAGACCAACCTCAAGGTTAGTCCTCAAGGACAAAGTAGTGTCTGTGACCTTCAATAACTCTGCAATCTTGGGAAATTTCCTTAAACTCTGTTCTTCAGTCTTTTCATCTGTAAAATCGTACCTAACCCTCCAGGATGTTGTAAGGCTTAGGTGAGAAAATGCATGGAAAGATTTAGCACAATGTCCAGCATGCAGAATATCTGACAGTTGTTATTGGCATTGGTATCGTTATCTTCATTATTAAGAACCCTGTGAATCATGGTTCTCCCTCATTTATTTTTTATTTTTTGAGAAAGAGTCTCGCTCTGTAGCCCAGGCTGGAGTGTAGTGGTGCAATCTCGGCTCACTATAACCTCTGCCTCCCAGGTCCCTGTTCAAACAATTTTCCTGCCTCAGCCTCCCGAGTAGCTGGGATTACAGGCATATGCCCAGCTAATTTTTGTACTTTCAGTAGAGACAGGATTTCACCATGTTGCCCAGGCTGGTCTGGAACTCCTGACCATGGGATCTGCTTGACTTGGCCTCCAAAAGTGCTGGAATTACAGGCATGAGCCACCGCACCCGGCCTCTCCCCCATTTATATTTGAGAAACTTGAAGCTCAGTAGAGCAAACAGCACATAGAAGGCACTCAACAAAATGTCCTTCCTTCTCTTTATCCAGTGTGATCACAATGCTGTGGCATACTTTTGTGTGCAAAAGAGATCTCTACCCCAGGTTGATGACTGAAAAGGGTTGCACTCTGGAATAAAAAAGGAGTGTCAGGTTTGTTTGTGTAATACATAAATCTGTAAATAATGCCTCAGTTGCCTTCAGCCCAGACAGGTGCCTCCATGCTTCTCGGCATCTCATCCTCCCAAAGTAAGCCCATTTACCAAATGCTGTTTTAATGACTAGGAGGCATTACACAAACTTTAATAAAAGAGCTCTGAGTAGACAACCGAGGATACAAAGTAAACAGCACATTTAATCACCCACTGAGCATACAGTCCTGGGATGAAGTTGCATGGTTATTCTGATCCTATGTAAGGCACTCCTTACTCTCCTGGTTCTCGACGATCACTCAAAGCCTACACCCATGAAAGGACTGGCAGGAGCCATGAGGAACCCAGAGGGGGCACACAGTAGGCATCACACATCAGGAAATGCAGAAGAGGCTGTTCAGCCCAGATCCTGGACTTGAGTCAGGCATGGGTGACCAGCTCCTAAATCAGGCTTAGCATAGGAAAGCCTTGGAGGGGCTTGTGGTTTCCAGGCACCAGTCTGTATGCCTGCCGCATCTATGGGAACATGCCTATCTTTGCCAATTCCGCAGTAGCATACATGTGGCTAGAGAGGGTGTAAGTATGGTGCATTGTCCCCAGGTGCCATAGACCCTTGCTCTCCTGCTGGTTTGATTGGGAGAAAAGACTTTTTCATTTAATCTGGTTATGATGAAGCTTGGGACTGCACTAGGCAAGGAGGAGATTCTCTCTTAGCCTCATACTTGCCTTGTCTTGTCTTCATAGCCACCATGTGTATTTAAGTGGTTCAGCATGTGGCTTCTCGTCCCCTGTCTGGTTCCTATCAAGAAGGATGGGAGAGTGTTATCTTTTTTGGCAGAATTTAAGATAATGTGCCTTGCCTTTTTTCTTAAAAATTTTTCCTGAAATTTAAATGAGAATATCATAATCACACAAAAATAGTTAAAATGACTTTATGCAAAACTAGCATCTATTCTCAAGTTTTCTGGGTAGTGGAAAAATCCAGGGTTTTGGGACCAAAAGACGGTAAGAATCTTGATTCAGCAAAGTATTAGCCTCTCAGTGTGCTCATGAGTAAAATAGGCATTCAGAATACCTACCATGTGAGGCTGTTGTGAGAATGAGAAATAAATGATGGGAATGGCGTGGTCCACATACGTTGTTCAATAAGACGTCCAAGTCCTACCTCACTGTGGTAGGCCTCCTTGCGGATTTTGTTTCTGCTGCTTTTATTAAGAGGGGAGCTCTTTCTATTACAATGATTTCTGTTCTTTGAGGACTACATAGTCCCAGAAGATTTATAGTTTAGCCCTTCTCTTGAATCAGTAAAATTTCTTAAATGTGTGCTGGACTCTGGTCTGAAGAGAGACTGATAGTAGTCTCTGTGCTTGTCATGCAGGAGTTCATAATCTTAGACAACTAGAAATCATAATTGGTATGTCGGCTAACGAACAAGGCTGAACTCATCTGACAGAGATTCTCATTTCCGAAGAAACAGAACAATTGCCCTGGGATTTGGGTAGTCTGGCTGGGCACTGCATTAGTTCCCCATGACTGCTGTAACAAATTACTACGAACTTTGTGGCTTAAAATGACCCAAATTTATATTTCAGTTCTAAAAGTCAGAAGCCCAAATTGGGTCTCACTGGGCTGAAATTAAGGTGTCTGCAGGGCAGTGTTCCTTCTGGTGGCTCTTGAGCAGAATCCGCTTCCTTGCCTTGTCCAATGTCTAGAGGTTGCCTGCATTCCTTGGCTCATGGCTCCTCCCTCCTTCTTCAAAGGCAGCATTGGTGGCTTTCCCATGCTCAATCCCTCTGACACTGACTCTCCCGTCTCTTTCATTCTTTATCATCACTTGTGATTGTATTGGGATGACTCAGCTAATCGAGGTTAAGATCCTTAGTTCAATCACATCCACAAAGTCTTCCTCTTTGGCAGGCAAGGTAACACATTCACAGGTTCCAGGGATTACGATGCATGCACTTTTGGGGGCTATGATTCTGCCTCCCCAGGTGCCATGGGGCAGACAAGATCTCCCACAAGGAACCTTGAGTGGAGTTTTGCAGAAGTAGAGTGATCCACCGGAGACTACAGTAAGTGGAGGTTTCTGGGAAATTTTATAGGAAAGGATGGAGAAAGATTATCCATTTTGGCTTATTATTGCATTTTTTTATAAAAGGATATTTCTACTTTAGGTACGAGATGATCACCATGATGCTAACTGCCTTTCGTTGAACATCCTCAATGAGTCACTCATTTTGCAAAGTGCCTGACCACATAAACTCACTTTATCTTACTAGTAACCCAGCAAAGCATTATCTCCATCCTATTCTTGGACCTGTAGCTATTATACTGGGCAGCTGAGATTTGAATCTGAGTCTGTCTGGCTTGGAAGTTCAGATTATTTCCAATAGGGCACAGAAGTTCCTGGGTAAAGGATTCTTCACCTTTTCCTTGGACTGGGCTCCTGGTCAAAATTGTGTTTCCCAGCCAGATGTGGACAGATGCAAAACCAGGAGCAGGAATTCCTTTTTTTTTGCTTGAGCATCAGCTTGGTCGGGAGGCCGGGGCTGGCAAGAGCTCAGAGACATGGGCTCTCTTCTCACTGCCCTTCAGGATGCAAGCCCATGTTGAGGAAAGGATTTCCCCTGCAACCCAACATCAAAAGGTTCCAGTCAGGGCTCTCAGGGCCAGGATGCTGTTAGCATGGGATATTAACCAAACACACTTCACCCCTGTGTTTGTCAGTGGTGGTTGTGTTTTTGATGCAGCCTCATTCTTTGGACTTAATTAAAACCCAGTTCCCTCTTTTATTCAATTTATGAGGCCTAGCCTGCAGGATTAAGTGATTACAGACAAAAAGCCCCATTTGTGAAACACTCCTAAACTCAAGCTGTTACGCTGCTTACTTGTACTCCATTAAATTAATAAGAAATGAATTGGCTGATCCATTATGAATAAAGCAGTGGGGAGTCTTTGCCCCGTTCATACTTTCCTCTCCCTCCTTGGAGAACATTTGTGTAAAATGATTAGGTTCATATTCATTCAATTGGAATTCTCTAAAAGTGGAATGCATAAATTACTCTAAAGACACAGAGTTTATCTTAAACATTAACTACGAAGGGTGAATTAATAAGACTATTATAAAACCATTAGCATTCAGTGTGTTTACCTACAACGGCAGCATACCTAAACTAAATTCAACCCACAATTGCCATTTGTGTTGGGAGATCAAGCTAGTTTATTTTAGCTCACAGTTCATTTAAACTCATAACACACCCTTGAAGATTTAGTTTTTCTATTAGCTCTTATTTCAGGGGCTGCTCTTCGTTGGAAACTTAACTTTTGTTATTTCCTTATTCAGCCATGTACCTCTATCTGGCAGTTACTACATCCAAATGTTTCCAAATATTGGTTGTTAACTCTACAAGATAGGAATCAAGAACACTAAGGACACATGGTAAGTTCCAGAGAAGTCAATTATTTAAGGACTAACAGTTGGAAAGTCACAAACAGAGAGAGGGAGTATTCAAAGATTTTTAGTTGACCAAATGCCCAGGCTGTTTAGAGAGTGTAGTATGGCTTTGTACAAGTTAAATGTCAGTTTGATTCAGGATATTCTAACCTGGGCACTCTTTACACACTTTGGGCTAGATTGTCCTTTGTGGTGGGGGCTGTCCCGTGCATTATACAATGTTTAGCAGCATCCTTGGTCCTACTTAACAGATACTGGTTGCAGTACCTCCCCCTCTCCCCTTTCCCGATTGTGACAACAAAAATGTTCCAAATATTGTCAAGTATCCAGTAGAGACGAGCAGGGGTTGTGATGGGGGCAAAATAGCCCCTAGTTGAGAACCACTGCCTTAATCTGTTCCAAGAAGTGAGGGGGGATTTAATCTCTCTTCAGGACTTGGTTTTCTGTTTGTAAAATGAAGAAAGATAGTCCCTTCCCTAAAGGATTCTTAAAACTCTCCAAATATGTGATGACATGATCCTGCTCAATGACAATTGCTTTTCTGTCCTTCATCTGGTGGGAACACAATAGCTTAAAAACATGAATCATTGTGTTCTTTAAACTCAGTCTCCTCTCTTTGCCGCCATCCTCTCCCCTGGTAACAAATCAGTTTCCCATTGTAGCATTGAGTGGTAAAATAGAAACCATCAGAAGAGGACGTCCGTGTGCTTTCACTCTACCTTCCCTCCTGCATCTGCACCCACACACTCTGGCTTCCTCTGGTGAGTGACTTGTAACCAAGTCTGCCTGATTCTCAATTCCATACCGTCACCCAAATGAACTTAGGCTGGAGATGCCTTGCAACAAGGGTGGAGTTGTTGCATCTTCCCTGTTAGAATTTCCAGCACACGTGTGTGTGTGTGTATGTGTTCTCACAAGATTCCTGCCTGGTGGTCCCACAGCCATCAGGAGAGAACTCAAATGCCTGAAAATCAAGCTATCTCAGCTTTGGAATGGCAAGTTCTTTCACATTTGCAATAACAAAATCCACACTGCCAATACAGTAACATCTTCCAATTCCTATTCCCTAGGGGACTTCAGAATCAGGTAACTATGGTTCTAAGTCCCACTAACAAACAGGTGGGGTACATGGGTACAGGTGCAAATAGGAGGTCAATTTGAAGCATGTGGGAATTCCCTTCTGAAGGCCTGTTTTCCTGCTTCTGACTAGACTGGAAATACCAGGGAATGCTATCCTTATTTTGGGTACAGAGGTTGAGATGAGGTAAAGTGCCAAAGGACAGATATTTAGAGAGAGGTGAGAATAGGTATAAGCCCTGATTGCCTGAAACTCAAGCCCTTGACTCTCCTAAAGTCATTGTAACCCATCAAAAAACCCACTGTTCATTGTCAGAAAGGAGCACTGGTTAATTAAATGAAATTTGAAATAATCTTTATACCTGTAATTTGGAGCTCTTGCATTGCTTTTTCTTTGTTAACATTCTTTTGTTCTTTGTTTACTATTACTTTAAATAGCATGGGAACCGCTTTACCATTGGCTGGTTTTTCTCTTTTCTAATTTCTTTCATTCTCCTCTTTAAGTCAACTGCTATCATGCCCTGCGCATTATCAGAGTTAAGAAGGGGGAAGGAAGCCAGGTAGATGATAATCAGCAACATGGATCATTCACTGCTGGCTAATTGGTAAACTGTAGTAGTTAGCATCATCTGATATAGAATAATGTGTACATGTCAGCTGCATGTCTGCGCAACAGGGGCTTTGCAGTCAGAGAGGACAGGGTCAGACTCAAGTATAACATCTTTCTAGTTGTGTACACTTAGGCAAGTTACCGAAAATTAGTCTCAGCTTCCTCGTCTAAAAAATGTATGATCCGTGTCCCTCTGCGCCACAGCATAAAGTGAGACAATATTGTCATTAGAGCATTTACGAAGGTGGCTGCACACCCTTTCAGCATAGAAGTCAAGTCATGGAGACTGTCTCCTCCATGAGGCCCCTAAATTCCTTATCCTCAGCCTAGTGGGAAGGATTAACAAATTCTTTCTTGAAAGAACTTACATGTACATATGGAATTGGCAAAAGTCTGACTCTTTGGCCCAATTCCAAGCAAAACTAATCATCAGAAACTTCATGCAGATTTACGATTACTTTTTCTGTAACAGGGTTAGGCCCGAGCTGCTGAGACAGAATTAAAAAGGGGCTGCTGCAAGCAGCGAGGGCTCAGGTCTCACAATGGAGCATTTTCCAACACGGTACCTTGTGGGGACACCCTGACTCCAGGTTGGCTGGAAATTAATGTCAAATGTGGAAATAGCCTTCTTCCTTTTCTCTAAGATTGTTGTGATGGGCTCTGCAACTGAGCTATGGGCTTTCATTTAATGCTAATACAGAGAGGCACATAGGATCTTCTCCATATAGTGTGTTTAATTTGAGACATAATTTTATGATGGCTGGTTTATCTCAATTAAGTCAAATGTATGCACAGAGGTGTTTCTCATCGTGGGTGAAGTGAAAACTGCCCTGAGCTCCGAGCCTGTGTTCCAGACCATGCCTTGCCACATACTCGCTGTGTGATGTGTGATGACCCATCTCCCTTCTCTGCAGGCCTGTCTACCTTTTCTAAAATGCTTAGCGAGGGTCAGAATGGAGGATGTCAACTGCAGGCAGCCTGCAGAAATAGTTTGCTATACACTGGGTGGATACTGAAGAAATACTAAATGCATTACCAATATTAAAACACTGATAGAGTTCACATTAAAAATGTGGGGTTTTGATGTCCTCTCTTAGAAAATGGAGGGATCTGCAGCAAGACGTCTACACTCCAAAATGGCAGCGGCTGGATAGAACTGACAGGCAGTTGCTGCATTTTGCTTGGTCACGTGCTGGCTTTCAGTTTGCTGCTGTCCCCACCAATCGTTATTGTGATATCTGGCCCTCTGTCATTCTTTCACATCTTTTCTGGTTCCTGTGTTATAGTTTCTAACCCCTGTATTGCAAACACCCTTCTACAGTGACTTAGGATTTTGGGGATCTGTATAATCTGGAATTACCCATGTGAAAATACTCTTGCTGGTTAAACATTTAAGGGAGAAGAAAATCTATTATGTTTCTATGAACAAACTTAAGATGCCTTTGATTCCATGTATTCATGGACTATCTTTTACATGGCCTCTGCGTGAAGGGTGCTCACTGGCCTTCACTGGAGAGGGGTAATGATGCACTTAATGAACTTGGTAGAAGAGGAAACAGAAAATAAGCAGAGAGACAAATGAGTGTTTGTGAATTAAAATCTGAGACAATTCCAAAGTGACAAAAGAACACAGATGTATGAAAAAGAACTCTTTAGGAGGAGGAAGCAAGTGTTGGCTGAGGGTTTTTTGTTTGTTTGAGACAGAGTTTCGCTCTTGTCACCCAGGCTGGAGTGCAATGATGCGATCTCGGCTCACTGCAACCTCCACTTCCCTGGCTCAAGTGATTCTCCTGCCTCAGCCTCCCTAGTAGCTAGGATTACAGGCATGTGCCACCACACCCAGCTAATTTTTATATTTTTAGTAGAGATGGGGTTTTGCCATGTTGGCCTCGAACTCCTGACCGCAGGTGATCCACCTGCTTCAGCCTCCCAAAGTGCTGGGATTATAGGCGGGGTTGTTATTTAAGCTGAGAACTAGAGATGTGGAAGCCAGGCAAAGGTCAGTGTGACTGGATATCCGGGGGTGAGAGAAAAGGGCTGCAGAGGGGAAGCTGGCTAGGTAGGCAATGGCTTAATCTGCAGAGATTTGGATGATACTGCTAAGAATCCAGGTTGATTTTCAAAACTTTTGGAAAAAAAAATAGATGGCACCATTAATTAATAGATACCCACTTTTATATTCATCAGGGAATCTTTGCTCCGGGAACTCACGGAGACTTAAACTGATATGAAAAAGACCCCTGCCTGCCTCCCTTCTTCCTTTCCAACGTTCTGACATTTCTCCTGTGCCCTCCTGGCCCTTGGCATGACTCCTCTCCCCATGCTGTGAGTGCCCCAGTGGCTTGATGTCACGGAGAACATCATTTGCAGACAGAGGGTTCTTTTCTTAGAGAGCTTGTGATTCAGTAATTTAAGAAAAGAAAACTTGCACTTGCTGAAAATGTTCTAGAAGCCAGATGCTGTTCCATATGAGTAAAATATATGTATATAAACTTCACAGGTCATAAGTCTACAGGCCGAGGGGTTTCACAAACATAACTCCTTGGGAGCGGTGCCCAGGTCAAGAAAGAGAATGTGGCCAATGCCCCAGGTACATCCTCTCACTATCTTCCACCCTCACGCCTGCCAGGGGAAGCACTTACCCCATTTTTTTTTTTTTTTAAGACAGAGTCTTACTCTATCACTCAGGTTGGAGTGATCTCAGGTCACTGCAACCTCCACCTCCTGAGTTCAAGTGATTCTCCTGCCCCAGCCTCCCAAGTCCCTAGGATTACAGGCATGTGCCACCATGCCTGGCTAATTTTTAGTAGAGATGGGGTTTCACCATGTTAGCCAGGCTGTTCTCAAACTCCTGACCTCAAGGGATCCACCCATCTCAGCCTCCCAAGGTGCTGGGATTATAGGCGTTAGTCACTGCGTCCGGCCCACTAACCCCAATTCTAACCCCATATATTAGTTTTTGCGTATGTTTTAACTTTATGTAATTGGAATCACACAGTACATACTGGCTTCTTTTGATGAATATTATATGGGTGAGATCCACTTATATTGTTGCTGGTAGTTGTGCTTTGTTCATTGTTTTTGCTCTAAAGCATTCCATCATGTGAATACAGCGTAGCATATCATTTTTAATACAGTAAACATTGGGTTAGTTCCATCTGGAGTTATCATGGATGGTACTGCAATGGGCATTCTGTGCGTGTCTCTTCATACACACATGTGCATTTCTGTTATATACCGTGTACCATGTTCTGCTTTAACTGGTCCTGCCAAACAGTTTTCTATCCTTATACCTTTTACCTACACTTATCCCATGAGTTATCATATCACCCCCCTTTTTGTTGTGACAGGATCTTATTTGGTCATCCAGGCTGGAGTGCAGTGGTGTGATCATAGCTCACTGCAACCTCAAACTGCTGGACTCCAGTGATCTTCTTGCCTCAGCCTCCCCCAGAAGCAAGGACTACAGGTATGTACCACCATGCCCCCCTCCACATTGCTAACTTAAAAAAAAGTTTTGTAGAAATGGGGTCTTGCCACATTGCCCAGCCTGGCCTCAGGCAATCCTCCAGCCCTGGGAATATAGGTGTGAACCACCATACCCTGCCTCATCCAGTTCTAACATATGCAAAATAAGTAAAGCCTCAGAAAGATATCTTCAGTACTTAAAGGTCACAGAACCAGCCGGCAGCCGAGCCAGAGCACAAACTTGAATTTATCTGGCTCTGCTTCCCATGTTCCCTCCACTGCATAGTGAGCCACAGGTGATTCATGAACTGTGTGGCTGCTGCTTTTCCAAGGCACCACTCAGATGCCACCTTTTCCCTCAACTTTTTCCTGACCCAGCCAGGAAGAGGTGACGGCACATGCTGTCTGCTCCCCAGACACATTCTGGGGGACTCACCGTGGTGGAAGTTATGTTTATTTGTCAGTACAATAGGCTGTGAAACTAGAGACCTCAGGGTTAGGTGTGAAGATTAAATGCACTTACCATAAGTAAGTGCAGCATTTACACGGGATCTGATACGTAGCATAGGCTCTGAACTGAAGAGATGGACGGATGGGTCGATAAATGGGGCACAGATATTTCCACACATTCCCACAGAACAATGGTTAAACACATTTGGGGTATATGCATGTGTATATATGGATGCCTGTGCCTGACACATGTACAGTTGTAATCTACAGCTACTCCCATGTATCACCTTGTACTTGACGGAGCTCCAATAACCTTTCTCACTTTCCTCCTCTGTGACTGAGAGAAGTAAGTTGATTGACACTAAGCAAATATCCGATGAGCCCCTACTCTCTGCCAGGAACCTTCAGAAGCTGTGTGCCCTTTAACCTGTTTATTTCCAAAAAGCCACACCTAAGGGACTTTGTACCAAATTTACAGATAGGGAAAACAGGTGAGGGAACTTACCCAAAATCACCAGCTTATGAGTAGCAAAGCCAAGACTCAGTGTTGAGTCACATTCCAAGAGCAGTAGGGTTCTCTTCTTTTCTGTACCATGATATTTCCCTATAGGGTTTTTGGGGGCTTTGCGACTCTTTCAGGGCTCTCTATGTCCCTGACTAAGGAGAGTTTTGCAGAGACCTGGTCTGTACCAGAGAGAAATGGTTTGGAGCTAGCTTGCAGTGAGGAAGTAAGATAAAGCTGTGGAGGGCTCTGGCGCCCAGGGGAGCAGAGGTGCGGTGAGCAAATGAAGCATCCTCCAACCCTGTCTCCCGTGTGTGGGGTGGCTGCACCCAGAGAGGCCTGGCTCAGCCCGTCTCCATTACTTACTGACAGGGTTGAATAGTGTCCTCCCCAAATTCATGTTTACCCAGAATCTCAGAATGTAACCTTATTTGGAAAGAGGGCCTTTGCAGGATGAAGGTGGGCCCTAAATTCGATGGCTGGCATCCTTAAAAGAGAGGAGAAGATACAGAGACGCAGAGTAGAAGGAGCAAGGTGGAGATAGGGTGATGCACCTACACGCCAAGGAACACGGAGGAGTGCCAGCAGTCTCAGGGGCTGAGTAATAATTTCTTCTTTGGGGTCCCAGAAAGAACCAACTCTACCCACACCTTGATTTGGGACTTTGGGCCTCCAGAACTGAGAAAGAGTAAATGTTGTTTGAAACCACCGGTTTGTGGTGATTTTTTTACGGCAGACAGAAAGAAGAAACTAACACACTTGCTGACTATGTCCTTGGGAGAAACCACTAAGCTCTCTGTGCCTGGGTTTCAGCACATGGAAAACAGGCCTAATGAATGGGAAAGACCTTGTAGGGGTCCTGAAGATGATAAATAATGCATGCAAAGAACCTACACATACTGGGTGGTTATTACTTTTGTAATCCCACTGTCCCTTTCTCTGGAACCTGTGGACACCTAGCCCTATCAGTCGAGCTTTCAAAGGCAGTGTACATCAGCCCAAGTTATGTGTTCCTGGCATTTCAAGGTGGCTTCTAGCCTCAGCACACCCCGTTGCTTTTAGATGCAAACACGTACTGTCAAAGTCTCATATCCCCCTTAGAACCATAAACGCTCTAATAGCAGTAACGGGCAACCTCGATCATGGCTAAACGTGATTACGTTCCACATAAAAATATAAAAGCTCATTTGAGCTGGGGCTCCCTGTGGGCCCATTGCCGTTACTTTTATTGAAAAGCCCACATTCCTGACTCTGTGAGCACTGACGTCAGAGCCCAGGGAGGCCATATCCAATGGACAGCTGCGAAGTGCCAGGGCAGCCCCAGGAGCTGGGCTCTACTGGGAATCTCTGCCTCTGCTGTGGTCTGTGATCCAGAGCCCCACACTTAATTTCCTGGTAACTCCTATGCTTGGAGCTCCTCGTATGTGCTGGCCATGCCTCTGGTTTTGCTCCCTGAGAGGCAGGAAGGCCATGCAATCAGGGAGCTGTTCCGTTTCCTCCCCTACTATATTCTCAAGGTCCAGCTCAGTGTCAGGTGCAGGAATGGACCGACCTCAGAGGACATGGATCTCTCTTCCTTCCCTACCCAAGGCTTGGTCTTTCAGTCCTGCTGCATTCTCTCCTGCCCATCTGAATCTTGCCTTTTAGCCTCATGCCACAACTCAAGATTCAGCCACACTTAACCTCTGTCCACTCTTCCGTGGTCTGTGCCATTCACCTCTTGGTTTTCACTCATGCCCGTCCCATTGCTGGGAACATTGTCCTGTTCTCCTTTGCTGATGCTTGCGTGTTCCATAGGTGTCAGCACAGATACCACTTTTATTACTAGATGCTTTCTGGTGCCAATTTGGGCAGGGTTCTCTCTGCTATGGCCCAGCTCTGCCTCCCGAATCACCCTGACCCACCATACCTTCCCACTTGTTGACTTCTCTGGACTTTAAACACCATGATGTCCCAGACCAGGCCTTCTTCCTTCTGTGTCCAGTGCTGGCAGAGTCTCTGACTCATGGTAGTCCTTGGTAAGTATTGGGTGGGGATGAACTGACAAATTGCAGAGAGAAGAACAGTTCTCCATAGAGGTAGACACAAAGGGGAAGGAATGAGAGGAGAGAGACAGAATGCTCTGTCAATATGATAATAAATACAGTAAAATGTGATTCCGCAAGCATTGTCTCATTTAATCCTTGCAACAACCGCATGAGAAAGCTAATATTCTCTCCCTCTCTTTTCCTTTTTTTTTCCTTCCTTCCCTTCTCCTTTTCAGGTCTCACTCTGTTGCCCAGCCTGGAGTGCAGTGGCACCATCTCAGTTCACTGCAAACTCCGTGTTCAAGCAATTCTCCTGCCTCAGCCTCCTGAGTAGCTGGGATTACAGGCACGCACCACCACGCCCAGCTAATTTTCCTATTTTTAGTAGAGATGAGGTTTCACCATGTTGGCTAGGCTGCTTTTGGACTCCTGACCTCAAGTGATCCGCCAGCCTTGGCCTCTCCAAGTACTAGGATTACAGTGCTAGGAGCCACCGCACCCGGCCCCCTGTCTTGTCTTTTACACATGAAGAGAAAGTGGTCAGAGACGTTAACTTGGTTAGTGCCAAAAACATTGGAAGTGAGTAGGGCCAAGATTTTCATCTAGATTTGTTAGACTCTAAATCCAAATTCACAAGATCAGAATATGACAAACCTAAGGAACAAAATTCTAGGAAACATTTCTAGAAACTGTGACTACTGAAAAAGCACAGACCTAGGGAATCAAATTATTTTCACTGCCACCAGTACGTGGGTACGCCTGGGACAGATTCCATGCTCTGGACCCCAGATTCCTCAGCGAGAATAGAAGGGGCTAGAGACATCAGGGCATTGGATCTGGTGATTTCAATGCCCACTCAGCTCCAAAGCATTCTTGAATGATGCATAATTTATGAAAAACATAGATATTGAAATTTACTGATGGGGGAACAGTTGTCAGCATCAGACTTCTGTTGTATGCCTTAAAAAAACAGATTATACAGAAATATGCGTGTGTGTGTATGTTTCAACGTATATGAACCCATGATCTGAAAAATGGAGGCTTGTGGAAACCTATTAATGTCTGCCGTTCCACCCAACATCCTCAGAGAAAAAAATAAACAACTTTTTGAAAGTGCCGCTCTGAGGTCACACCAAATACTGTGGCCACTTCCAAGGTGTTTGCCTTGATTTGCCTGGATTCCTGTTCATATGACATCTCTAATTCAATGTGTTGCGTTGTCAGTCAGGACTGGCAATAGTGATGCTGAACAAACCTGGTGAAAGCAAAGAGAAGGCAGGCTAGAGCCCAAACAGACACATTCACAAACCTTACAAAGAGGACAGGCTAGTTAGGGCCTGTAGTTCTACCTCTCTTTATAGTTGGTGTAAGGAGAGTGGTAATTGTAATGTCCAAAAATATATGGGCTGCATGGTTGCTTAGTAAGCTGTGGGTATGTAGTTTCTGATAAAGAGATTACATTGTTCATTTATTGAATATAGTTACACTTACACACAATGTTCCAGATACTGTACTTGGCAATGGTAGTTAGCCCTTGCTCTTGCGCAGTTTATAATGAAGTTGGGAAGTGTGGTTTGCAGAATAATGATCCTTCAAAGTGTGCAAATCCTAACCCCAGAACTTGTAAAGATATTTCCTCACATGACAAGAAGAAATTTTCAGATGTGAAGGACTTTGAGAGGAGGAACTTAACCTGGATTATGCGGGTGCTTACAATGTTATCACAAGGGTGCTTGATGAAAGAGGTGGGCAGAAGGGTCAGGAGGCTTTGGCTATGGGGAAGAGGCCACAAGCCAAAGAAGGCAGGTGGCCTCTAGAAGCTGGGAAGTGTAAGCAAATGTATTCTCCCCTAGAGCCTCCAGAGGAAACATAGTCCTGTGGATCCATTTCAGACTCCTCACTTCCAGAACTGTAGGAAAATAAACTTGTGTTATTTTAAGCCACTAAGTTTGTGACACCTTGTTGTTATGTAGCAATCAGAAACTAATAGAGGGAGAATGGCTTTAATCAGACAACTAAAAGACTAAATACATAATTTCATAGTGTGGCTCTGGAGTGATACGAAGGAGAAGAGGATGGTATGAGCAGGTCTAGGAGAGATCATGAAAATCACTGGTTGGAGAAGACTTCCCTGAAGGAAAAGGATACTGATGTGTGGGCTGAGGCACAAGCAGGAGAAAATTCCACATACAGTATATTCTGAGTGAGGGCCCCAAGGAGGAAAGGAACATGGCATGGTTTAGAAAGTGGAGGGAGGGCAGAGGGCCTGGTGCACAGAGGGTGAGGTGGAGATGGCTCAGACTCAACCTAAAACACGTCCGTGGGACAGTACTGACAGCCTTTGCAAGCTGGCTTAAAGACTTGGGTTCTTAACCGAAGATAAATGGGAATATTTTGAATTGTGTTGCGCTGTAGTGAGACTTGGTCAGATTCACACTTTGGAACTGTGCTGTCCAGTTTAGTAGCCATTTGTGATGTGTGGCTCTGTCCCTTTAAATGGCTAAAAACTGGCTAATTTAAAATGTCAGCCATTCAGTCCCACTAGCTGCATTGCAAACACTAAGTCCACCTGGCTCGTGGCCACCACACAGAATAGGAGGTCTAAAAGATTCCCTGCACTGCAGAAAGTGGAGTGGACGGTGCTGATTCAGAAGAAATACCTGACCGCAGGGTGGACTGTGGACCACATAGAGGTAAGAATGGATGTGGGAGAGCATCTGGGAAGGAGTTTCCCAATATTCCAGGTGGGTTGATGCTGGTTCAACCGAAGATGGTGGTAGTGGGTATGAATGTAAGTGGATAGATTTGAAATCAGTTTAGCAGGTGACCATGAGTTTTGTTTCTCAGATATTGGCAAGTTGCAGCCCTGCTTTGGCCCTTCATTAGAAGTGTTATCTAAAAGGAGTTGCTCAAGTTCTCAGAGCCTCAACTTTCTCACCTGTGAATGGAAAAAATCCCTATTTCAAAAACAATATGGTGATATAAAATTCCTGGAATAATGGATGTTGAATAAAGGGTACATCTCATATCTTTTATACATTTCTAACTTAAAGTGGTCTCCTGGATACTGTTAAAAGGGAGGTGACCCAGGTGGGAACCAGTCTCCACACCCCAGTGGGTGCAAGGGGGCTTGAAAATGCATTTGGATAGCTATTTCTTTTTTGAGATGGAGCCTCACTCTGTTGCCCAGGCTGGAGTGCAGTGGCGCAATCTCAGCTCACTTCAATTTCTGCCTCCTGGGTTCACGTCATTCTCCTGCCTCAGTTTCCCAAGTAGCTGGGACTACAGGCGCCTGCCATCATGGCTGGCTAATTTTTTTTTTTTTTTTTTTGTATTTTTTGTATTTTTAGTAGAGACGGGGTTTCACTGTGTTAGCCAGGATAATCTCAATCTCCTAACCTCATGATCCGCCTGCATCGGCCTCCCAAAGTCCTGGGATTACAGGCTTGAGCCACCGCGCCTGGCTTTTCATAGCAACTCATTGTGGAATAATAAACAGCTGCTGACCAGGTGGGCCCTTGCTTTCCAAAGCAGAGATCAATCACAGTGTCTCCCACTCAGCTGGACAAGTCCTTGACTTTGGTGTGAAGGTCCTGGGGAAAAGTGCAGAGGGAAGGAGCCATACACAGAAAATGAGCAATTCTGTTCCCACCATGACGGCAGGGTGCCCAAATGGAGCTATTTTGTAGTCAGAATGCCACGTAGGACCACACTAGGAGAGCGAGCTTGGGGGAGGCAAGGAGGAGAACGTGCCATCCGTGTAGAGAAGATAATTGAATCCATGGGAGGCCGACTGGGGCTCATTTCACAGGGAGCCGCACAAAAGCGCATGACTCGTTCCAAGACAATACAGGCCTTCAAAGAGACCAGCTAAGGGGAGCGCATTACTATATTAAGGGCACAACATACCCTAAGTGAGACACACTGTTATGCCTCTTCTTCCCAGCCACAGCCTGAAAATAGCCATAAAAGAAATGAAGTATATTTGCCTTGTTAACACAGTTTGTATTACATATTCATAAACCATTTTGTGAAACTGCAAGGGAAAGATTCAATTGTCTTGGAAGCTGATAATGGCCAAACAGCCACACAGAAAGCAGGAAGCATGTTATGGAATTAGCTGCACAATGAATGAAATGCAACGCCTATAATAAACCCATTCAGATATAAATTATGGCAGGGTAGATGCAATGTTTGTTAAGCAATCAAGCTTGCCACCCTACACGGGAAATTGAATGAGAATTATCATAAAATATGGTGGAGAATGTGCTAAGAATCTGGCTCCTCAAACTGGGCTTAATCAAAACAATCTAGAGAGCAGTTTTCCAGGAACAGGAAACCAAAAGGAAATGATAACACTGGGTCCTAAGGGCATTTGGACATTGTGACCCTAAATACCCTTGCTCGTAAGAAATTCCACAGAGGACATTTATAGTTTTGAAAAAGTTTTCTTTTGATTTTTCCTTGGAGAATTACCAAAATGTCTTGAGCTCTCGAAATACAAAATTTGACCAATAATTGGCTTCCTGGTTAGATAGGGAAGTAATTCAAGGACAGGGAACTTGTCCAAGTGACACTGAGCTCTTGGTTTCCCTTGGAAATGGTTGAGGTTGTGGATTCCCAGTGAGGCAAATGGGTCTCAGAATGCCCTGTGAGATGTTTGACTGGGTCCCAGAAGGATGTGTGGCTTATTTTTCTCAGAAGTCCTCCTTGAATCTTCCACACATACTGCTAAATGAATAGAAGGGTACTCTGTGTATTATCTCCTAAAGCTGGGAGCTTGAGTTTATCTTAGACTCCACTTTCTGGGAAAAATGAAATAGAACAAAAAAATAAAACAAAAATTAACCCAGCATGATGCAGGCTTTCAGGTATTGTTACTTGAAAAGAACTGCAAATATTTTATGGCTTTACAAGTTGAAGTCAATGTTTTTAGTGTATTGAGAACAATGAAAAATACCTTAGGAATGTATTATACTCCCAGCGTTGGATTAAGAGTGTTCGGAAACCAAAAGGAATTTTCTGCCTGCTAATAACATTACCCTGCAATCTAATGAAATAATCTCCCTAAAGCCAGGTTTATGGAATAAGCTGATTTCCCATTTGTGGTTAAAAATAAAACAAACAAATGTCCTCTTTGGTCAATTTGCCACTCAGTCCATATACTGTAAAACTATGCTTCGGAAATAACAAAACTGTGTGACTTAATGGGTCAAGTATGACATTTTAGAGATACACATTTTTACTGACCTGCAGTGAAGTAACCAGAGAATTTAAATTGGCAAAAAGCTCCAACACATGGAGTTGTCAGTGGTAAATTCAGCTGTGTCATTTTCACTGTCTTCACAGACGGTATGTGTATATTTACCCACACATGTGTACATGCATATGTATATGTAAGAATCCACTAGAAAAACTAGGCATTCACAAAAGATTGGAAAATATAAATACGTAAGATTCTACATTTTTGTATGTTTTAGAGATGAGATCTCACTATGTTACCCAGACTGGAGTGCAGTGACTATTCACAGGCACAATCAACACGTATTACAGCCTCCAACTCCACTTCTCAAGTGATCCTCCCACCTCAGCCTCCCGAACAGCTCATGCCACAGCATCCAGCTCAAGATTCTAAAACATTAACAACAAAACAATCTCTACTTCCCTCTCCTCAATGAAACTCATTCTCCATACTCCTTTTCCTAGTTAAGATGAAATAATTGCCAAGTATTTGGAAAGGTAATCATAGTAACAGAGTACTGAAATAAAACAAAGACAAAAGTGTCCCTCAATATCCTATCTAGGAGCATAGCACCAGCTGCCTGCCTTTATATGGCTGTTTATTTCTTCCTTGCTATCATCTCATTTGCTTCTCATGAATATCTGCAGAGCAGGAATCACTGTACCCATTTTACAGATTAGGGCATAGAGGAAGCTCATGTGTCATTAAGAGGGAAGCAAACAAACAGCAAAAATCAAAACACCTTCAGCTGCAAGAAACAGACACCTGAACTTAAAGTGATAAAACACATGGGAGTTTGCTTATCCTGTATAACAAAGAAGTCTAGTGGTAAACCTTCCAGAACTTTCTGAATAGACTATGCTGGTAAATGACTACACCCTTATTCTCTTTCCTCACCACCATCCTGTCAACTTTTCAGGATGAAAAGGGGTGAAGGACAAGAGGATGAATAGCCACACTGCAGAGATCGTCCCTTTATGTCACCAAAACCAAAGCTTCCCCAGAAGCCCATCCTGCACACTTTTCCACGTTCGTTTCATTGACCAGAGGTTGCTGCTTGCCCACCTGTAGCTGAGGAGTGGCCAGAGAGAAGGGACTTAGGAAGGGGTCAGGTCAGCCAACCTATAGCACCTGACACAGAAATCTTTAAATATTTGCACAAGTTTGTACCTTTTAAAAAAAGGAACAGGGGCTTGTAGACTTAGCTTTCAAAGCTGGTGTTCTTTTCATTACGCCTAGCTATCTGCATTGTTATATCAACACTTTTCTTTTGGCTCAAAATTATACCTATCAATTATATCTTTGTTAAAGCAAAGTTTCAGAAACTAATAGTATGCATGAACTAAATATAAGTGAATTTGCCCAATCCCACTGAACTTGATGGGAATTGGACAGATTCAGCCACTGAAGATTTCCAAGTCCTGGTTTATGATTCTGAATCAGTTTAATCAATTTGGATAATTTAGTGTAATTTCTGAGCCATTTGGTTTTTATGGAGAGACTAGGTGAGGCAGCTGTTAAGCCAGCTTTTTAGAGCCTTCTAAGCACAAGGGCCTCTACTTCCAGTTGAAAACCCTAACGTGCATTATATTTCTCTCTGAAATGAGCATTGTATAATCCTCACACTAATGTGCATTATAGATTGGTTAACCAGGATAATAGTGACTGTGTAACTAGTGTTACCAACCATTCTCCCTCACCTGGAAAAGGATCAGAGTTTCAGAGTCCAAGGGAAAAAAATACAATTTCCCTTTGAAAATCTCCTTGATATCAACTCATCTGCATCTAGACTATGGGCACAGCCAATTTAGTGTATACACCAGTCAACGTAGATAATTCAATATGGCCATATTCCACAGCACAGCCTCTTCCATCTTCCATGCAACATGTATGTAAGAGGAAAGGAGAAAAATAGCTGAAAAAAAAAAAAAAACCATACCATAGGCTACACCTGCCACTAAGCCAACATTTACCTCTAAGACAGTCTTCAAGGAAATGGAGGAAGCAAACATTACGTCCCACGCTTAGATCACCAACACTTCATCCAAAGCTCAGGGTCTCTGTTTAATAGAATTTGGTTGAGGTAGAAACTCTCTCAAAGTTTCAGTTATCTACAATATTTCTGTGCAATAAACCACCCTAGAATGTAGTGACTTAAGACAACACCCATGAACTGGCCTGCAGTTCTGCAATTTCAGCAAGGTTGGGTGGAGGCGGGTTGTCTCCATTCCAGGTGGTGGTGCTGTCATGTGACTCATTCGTCTGAGTGCTCTGCTGCGGGGAATGACTGGTGGTGGCTGCTTTTCTCTCTCTCTCCGCATGGTCTCCCACTCAGGTGTCTAGTCTGAGCTTCTTTACGTGATAGCTAGATCCCCAGAGAATGACTGTAGAACCTTCCAGGACTCGTAAGAACTGTATTTCAGAATTCACACGTCACTCTGCCACATCGCATTGGTCACAGCAAGCACAGGCCCACCTAGATTTCTGAGATGGGGAAACATACTCCAACTCTAAGCAAACTGTGCCATGCTGTCACAGGGATGGCAGGGATGGTTGGTGGCCATCTGTGCAGACAACTTATACACCCAGCATCATCTCTGAAGACCATCAATTACCTCGAGGAGTCATCTTGCTTTCCCAGAAACCTACGCATCCCCCACATGGAGCAGTAGTGCCGAGGAGAGAGTTTCAGAGATTCTACATCCCACTCTCCAACTTTATTACTGTCATCTTTTGGTCAAGTTGCTTAACGTCTTTAGGCTTCAGTGTTAGCCTCAGTCGAATAAAGACGGCATCAGTCCCCTCCTCATAGGCTACGCGAAGTATTTTATGGAGTTAGTCCATATTAAACTACGGAGGGTAGTGCCTCCATAGAATTGGGGCTCAATAACCTTAAGTCATACTGCCTTCACCTCTACCCTAAAAGCTTCCAAGGGTGAGACTAGTGTCTTCATCTTTGTACCCCAGAGAAAAGACTAGATTATGGCAGGTACTGAGCAAGTACGCAATAAATGAGTGATGAACCAGGCTATCTTGTTCTTTAATTATGAAATTATTTATTTAATGAAGGCAGAGATTTATAAAAATATCAAAATGGTGCAGCATATGTTATATGTGCCAGTGGCATGAGCACTTACCCATTCATTCATTCAGCACATATTTATTGATCACTTATCATGAGCTTGGCAGTCTATTTGGTTGTGGAGATAACACAGTAAATAAGCTATGCACAGTCCGTGTTCTTATGGTCCCTATATTCTAGTGAGAGGAGGAAAAAAGGTAAATGGAAGCACAGAAGATAATGTTTGATAGTAAAATATGTGTTACGAAGGAAATAGTTACATGATAAAGTGCCCGGTGGAACCAGGAGTGGGATGGGGTGCAGCTTGGGTTGGCAAATCAGCTCTGGACAAATTGGAATTTCAGCAGAGATTTAAAGAAGAGAAAATGTCAATCACAGCTCTGTGGATAGAGTGTTCCAGAAAGAGAGGGGAGCAAGAACAATGGCTTGTGGTGGAAATGAATGTAGTGGGTTCGAAAAATATGAAGAAGCCCTGAGTGCCTGGATCATGGTGAACAAAAGAGAGGAAAGATAGGCAGGGGCTACATGGTGTGGCCCCTTTGACTGAAATTTTACTCTGAGTGCAATGGAATACAGTGGAAGGGATTTAAACATGACAGTTGAAAATAACTTCCCTTCTTTGGATTTCATCCTCCGATTGTTTTATTGCTGACGGATGGACCTCCAATACAGCTGTCGTCTCACATCCATGGACGTTGGGAAATCCTGTTCTTTGGAGGTATGTGTGAGTGAGAGGAAGTGGTGGTGGTGGTGGTGTAAGGTTGTTGGAGAGGATCCTTTCCTATCAGCATTGGAAATATATTGATCTCCCAGAGCAAAATCCAGAGTGTCCAGATTCGTTCTGCACCAAGAATGAAATGATGATATTGTATGACAACAACAGCCACTTATTTCACTCTGAGTCTATGCCCGTTCTCTTAGAGCTTTACAAACATTGTTGTGGTTGATTTTCACAGAATCCCAAGACATCAGTGCTGTTGGTTTCTTCCTTTTACAGATGAGCACACTGAGACTCTGCAAGGTGAAGTGCCAGCCCAAGGCTCACCAACTGGGGGGGATTTGAATTGAATGTCTGGACCTTCTCTCTCCAGCACATTTCAAAATTCTTCTCATCTGCACCTCCTCCCAAGAAACCTCCCCAGACAGCACAGATAGAAGGGGAAAGAAACTTGGTGCTAAGTTACAAGATGTTCTCTAGAACTTGCGTAAATCATAGGGTGGGAGAACTGTGCTGGTTTTCCAACAATGATCCTAATGAGCAATTTAGCGATGAGCGGTGCACATGTGTTGGGGGCTGAAACACAGTCTGCCTTCGGCACACATTTGTATCATTGTTTGGTGTCTGTATACAACTTGAGATTTCCAAAATGCTACCCAAGGAAGTGGATGAATGGCATTCCTCCAATTTTATAGATTCGGGGCTGAGGCAAGCTAAATGTTGGCCTCAAGTCACACAGAAAGATGATGGAAGCCTCAGAGGCCCAAATGGAGAAGTCGTATCCCATACCATCCATCCAAATGTCAAGTCACTTGACTTTCACCTGCGGTCAGTATTTCCAGGATAGGTTTTCTAGGTCATGCTTCATCAATCACTTCTTTCATTTATTCAGCAAACATTAAATGCCTCCTAGGTATCAGGCATTCTGTTACGTGAGGGAGTACAGGGACGCATCAGACAAGGTCCCAGCCATCGAAAAACTATCTAGCTGTCTACTGTTTCTTTTCTTTTCGAGATAGAGTCTCGCTGTGTTGCCAGACTGGAGTGCAGTAGCGCGATCTTAGCTCACTGCAACCTCTGCCTCCCAGGTTCAAGTGACTCTCCTGCCTCAGCCTCCTGAGTCACTGGGACTACAGGTGTGCACCATCATGCCCGTCTAATTTTTGTACTTTTAGTAGAGATGGGGTTTCACCATGTTGGCCAGGATGGTCTCGATCTGTTGACCTCGTGATCCCCACCTCAGCCTCCCAAGCGTGAACCACTGCGCCAGGCCTAATTGTTTTTAATAGACATGGGGTTTCACCATGTCGGCCAGGCTGGTGTCGAACTCCTGACTTAAGGTGATCCACCCACCTCAGCCTCCCAAAGTGCTGGGATTACAGGCGTGAGCCACTGGACCTGGCCAAGCTGTCTACTGTTTCTACTTGGACCTCTGCCTTCTTTCAATCTCAGTGTGTCCCAACTCAATCCAGTGGTGGTTAAAGATGTGGTCTCTGACATAAGACTGCCTGGGTTCAAACACTGGCTCAGTGTGACCTTGAACTAGTGCTTTAAGTTGTCTGCCCTCCAGTTTCTACATCTATAAAGCTGTGAGATTAATAGTACATAATTGTACATAAATAAAAGAATTGTTGTGCAAATAAAATAATATGATGCAGTGTTTCTATAGTTCTTTGATGATAAGGATCACCCAGGTCACTAGTTAAGCATGCAGCTTCCTGGGACACTCCGTTGGAAATTCTGATTCAGTGGCTTTGGAGTCTAAGACTTTGTGATTTGTTTTTGTTTTTGCTTGTTTTAAACCAATATTCCAGATGATAGTTTTCACCAGGATAATCTGGGAAACACTAATACAATGCATGGAGAGCAATGATTCTCAACCTTGGCTGCACATTAAAGTTACTTGGGGCACTTTAAAGATACAGAAGCCTGAGTTACACTAAAAAACTTCTGTTTCAATAGGTCGGGATACAGATTGGGGGTTGAGGGTCTCCCCAGGTATTTGTAATGTGTAGTCAAGTTTGAGAATACCTGATAGAACACATTTAGCACAGTGTCTGGAGCAAGCAATGTGCAATAAATACATCATCATTATTATTTTTATTGTCCCACAAGCAGCTAAGAAACATACAATTAGGAAGAAAATTAAGAGGATCAACACACATATAAGATTAATGACAAAGGGATCCTAAACTTCTATGGCATTTAGATTCTTTCATAGTCTCCTAACCTTAAACATTTTCGGTTTTTCACTTGGTTAAAGCTCTGGAGCAAGATCCTATTTTTTTGTTTTCATTTTTATATATTCTCTCAAAGATTCACCCAATGTCTTATAACCTAATAGTAGGTACTACATAATGATTAGTATGTAGATTAAATAAAATCAATGCATTTGACAAATGCATTGATTTTGTATTTGACAAAATACTACAGCAATGATGAGGAGAAAGATAATTTCAGACCGTGGAAAAACATGTGAGTTGACACTTGAAGAGTGGTTTGAATTTTGTTGAGTGGAGTGAGGCTATTTTGGCAGGAGAAATGGCTTGAGCAAATTTGGAGAAGATTCTGTGAAGTATGTACAAATAAAAAGGGACAATCAAATTTGACTGGAGTGTTGGATATAGGAAATATCACAAGGAGATCTGAGCTAAAAGGGTAGGTGGAAGAGGCACAGGGAAACTGAGGCACAGAGCAGCTGTGTCACTTGCCCAAGGCATAGCATGGTTAGTCTGGAATTTGAAGCATGGCTCAGGCAACTCTCACAACACACAACCTGAAGCTGCTACACCCTACTGTTTCCTTGTGTCTTGAAATATAGGGGGTTATTGAAACATTCCTAAGCAGAAGCGTAAAAGCCTCAGAGTGACTTTGCAGCATAATCCTCTTGGCAACTGTGAGGAGGAAAGACTAGAGACCTAGAGATCAAGAGATTGGTTTCTGCCGAGGCCTTTCCTTCTTACATCGTGTGAGTAACATACATGCTTACCACAGACAAACAAAACCAGTGCTGAGGTCAGTACGCAAAGTACATAAACACCTCATGCCTTTTAGTTCCCTAGATGGAGGCAGGCCACAGATTTGCATCCTAGTGGTTTGGCAGCTTACACAAAGAAGAGCACAAAGGAAAACCGAATTGTCACTCAAGGAATGTCCAGCCCTCACTGTTACTGACACCAGAAAGCAAATCCCTGCTGAGGTTCTGAAAGGGAGGGACCCTTGTAAAATGCTGAAAGTTGCTCTCCAGGTTGAAAACAGCAGAGTCCGTAGTACAACTTCCTGAATGGTCCTTAACAAAGGAGGTCTTGCCCATGAGGAAGGCTCGATTTGAATGCTGAAGTATCTGCTTTCAGGTTCTGGACACTCAAAACTTCGTATTTGTAAAGGATTTTCCTTTATATATTACTATACATAAACATAGTAATTTTTATAAATTTTTTATAAAACCATACTTTTGCTTCCCAGAAGGAACGGTTGACTTTTTAAAGTTGGCTAAATGATCAGTTCCTACTATATTCCATTTTATTTCTAGTGTTGGAAACCTAAGACTGGGCTTTTCAATATGTATATTGTAATTTCTTGCTGTCATATCTTAAGCATGTATAATGAAATGTCAATAGTTGCTGTGGTATATTAATAGGAATCTTTCTAATGATACATCAAACAGGACAGTAGCAGCTCAGCCTTGCTCCCTTGATGGTTTTAAGTGGCTTTATGCATTCTTTGTTCCTTTTTTGTCTAGAATCTTAGGTCCTCTTGTTTCAAGCTGCCTAAAGTTCATCTAGCCATGATCCTTGTTTCTTCCTTTTCCACCACTTCCCAGTCATAAGATGTTGAAGATTCAGCTTAAACAATGTCACCACCATCCTTGTTGTAGGACAGCGATATCAGGGAGGCAAAGGGGGGTAGAAAAGCAATAACTGAACAGTAATTAAGCACATGCTGTGTTGGGCACTTTACACTTTACCTATTTGAATGAGACAACACACTAAATGATATGTACTAGTCTCCCAGATGAACAAGGAGGGTGAGGTCCACAGAAGCCAAACAGCATGGATTAATGTTTACACAGTTAATAAGTGTCAAAGAAAAATTCCATTTCAATTCTGACTTCAGTGCCGAGGTTCTGTCCATGGAAATATACATTCCCAAGGATAAACCTGAAAACGTAGGTGCAGCAGGTTTCAATTCCAGGTAAAATGATGTATGCACATTCCATCCTGTCTCTTCTACTGAAAGAAGCTATTAAAACTCAATATAATGCTTAGAGAAGCTGTTTGAAGGCTCTGAAGATAAATAGTAGCATAGTAGATTGGGAAACAAACAGACCAGAATTCAAAGTACCATTGATCCTGTGGTGAGTTTACTATCTTCTTTCTTCCTCTACCCTACAGCCTGGACTGAAGGCAGCTCAAAACACAGAAGTGGGCATCCATGAATACAGAAAGAACTCACAACCATCCAGCTCTGCCTTAAGCAAAGGAAAGGGGACTTCCAATGCTCAGAAACAGTGGGGGGAATCTGTCACTTTGGAAAATTTTTGCTCTCTTGAGCCCCAGCACCCAGCTGATCATTACATGGTGGTGGCAGTGCAGTGTCAGTGATGGTGATGAGGATGCACAAGCTACTAAAACTCTGGTGGAGATGAACCTTCCTCTCTCATTGGTTCCAAGGATATGGCAAGTCCTAGTTGCTTTTTCCCTCCCCTGTCTTCCTACCAGTTGTTTGTGGATGTAGGTACAATTGTAGGAAACCTGCAGCAGGGCAACGAAATTAAAGCCCCAGCTGTGTGGTGGGGAACCAAAACAAAGGAGCCTTGGAATGGCAGGAAGTACCGGGAAGGGAGGAACTTAAGAAAATACAGTAAACCCCTTATGTTATGTATGAACTACTGGGTTAACTGTCCTACTGAGCATGTCTGTTTCTAATCACAAAGAGCATACCAAAGACTTGAAGAATTGAACTAAGGGAGAGACCATTACCCAAGTCTCAGAGAGCTCACTGGGTGAAGCACAGACAGGACAAATCCAAATAGCACTATAGTGTTTGAAGATGGGACTGAACTTGCAACTACAACCAATAAACATTTGGGAAAAATTTGCAACCTGACCCAGTAGGGTTGATTGCATGCTAAAACAAAAATGTCAGTATTTACTATACAATTTAAGATCCTATGTTTGCTAGCTTAATATTTAAAAAATCCAGGATATAATCCAACACCACATGGCATACGAAGAACCAGGAAAATCTCCACTTGAATGGGAAGAGATAAAAGCCAATGACAAGATGACACAAGTATCTGATAAAAACTTTAAAACGGCTATGATTAAAATATCCAAGAAGTAAAGATGTATAATTCTTTAAATACTTAAAATGTCTTTAATGATAGTCTTTACTATCTGTATTTATCAGGATTCTCCTGAGAAACAGGACAAATGATATACACAGATAAATAGAAGGATTTTTTTCTTTAATTTTTATTTTTAGTTCTGGGGATTCACGTTAGACACATGGGATTCACAATCTGCTTGCTCATTGTACCAATTCTTATGTTAATCTCATCCAGGAATACACTCATAGACATCATGAGTGTATAATTTTGGAGAAGAATGGAATGACAGTAATTTTCACCAAATAGAAGATATATATAAAATAAGAATTTTAGAAATATAATGAAATAACAACAACAACAAAACACTGAATGTGTTCTTTATCAGAATGGAGATTAAAGAGGAAAGTCAGTGTATAAACTCGAAGACAGATCAAAAGAAACTCAACCCAAAAGGATGATAGAAAAAAAGACTTAAGAATGCCAAAGGGTTTAATTTTGTATTATGGGAGTCTCAGAAGAAAAGGAGAAAGTGTGTGGTACAGAATATTATATTTTAAGAATACCTTAAAATGTCTCAAACTTGGTAGAAGACATAAATCTACAGGTTCACAAAGTTCACTGAATTTCAAACAGCATAAATACAACGAAATACTTTCCAGATACATTATAATCAAAGAATTGAAATCTAAAGATAAAGAAAGAAAATCTTGAAAACAACCAGGGAAAAACATGTTACTTATAGGGGAATGACAATTTGAATGACTGTACAATGTTTCTCCTCAGAAACCGTGGAGACCAGAGAGAGAGAGAGGAACATTTTTTAAAGGCTGCAAGAAAAGAATTGTTATCCTAGAAATTGACAACCAGTGAAAATATCCTTTAGGAATAAAGGTAAAATAAAGACATCTAGTGGGACGAATCACCCTGGTTTACCCAGGACTGAGAGGTTTCCCAGGATGCATGACTTTTGGTGCTAAAACTAGGTAAACAAGAAGAGTTAGTCATCCTAACATTCTCAGATGAAAAAAAAAACTGCGAGAATTTGTTGTCACCAGACCAGTTGTAAAATATTTCTAAGGGAAGTTCTTCAGCCGGAGGGAAGAGATACCAGATTGAAACATGGAATATCAGAAATGAAAGATGAGCAATGGAAATGGCAAATATCTGGTTGAATAAAATAGTGAATTCTTCTCTGAGTTTAAAATATGCCTGATGGTTGCAAGCAACAACATAACATTGTCTGATGAAGTTTTCAATGCATACATGCACACAGCTATCGGGAGAACCTGCCCCCAATATTTCAATGTAGGTTCTTTCTGTTTTCCATAAGTGTTGACCATGTGACTAATAAAGAGTACAAAGAGAAGAATTTTACAGGTGGGTCGCTGGGGTTGACATCACATATCGGTATGACCATGTGCCCACCTGAGCTACAAAACCAGCAAGTTTTTATTAAGGATTTCAAAAGGAGAGGGGGTGTATGAACAGGGAGTAGGTCACAAAGATCACGTGCTTCAAAGGGCAAAAGCGAAGATCACAAGGCAAAGGGCAAAAGTAGAATTACTGATAAGGGTCTATGTTCAGCTGTGCACATATTGTCTTGATAAACATCTTAAACAACAGAAAACAGGGTTTGAAAACAGAGAACTGGTCTGACCTCAAATTTACTAGGGTGGGGTTTTTCCCCACCCTAGTAAGCCTGAGGGTGCTGCAGGAGACCAAGGCGTATATCACTCCTTATCTCAACCGCATAGAACAGACATTCCCAGGGTGGCCATTTATAGACCTCCCCACAGAAATGAATTCCTTTCCCAGAGTATTGATATCAATATTCCTTGTTAGGAATAGAATTTAGCAATCTCTCTCCTACTTGCACATCCGTTTATAGACTCTCTGCAGAAGAAAAATACGGCTCTTTTTGCCTGACCCCGCAGGCAGTCAGACCTTATGGTTGTCTTCTCTTATTCCCTAAAATTGCTGTTATTCTGTTCTTTTTCAAGGTGCACTGATTTCATATTGTTCAAACACACATGTTTTACAATCAATTTTTACAGTTAACACAATTATCATAGTGGCCCGCAGCTTACAAACATAACAGGATTAAGATATTAAAGTAAGACAGGCATACAAAATTATAAGAGTATTATTTGGGAACTGATAAGTGTCCATGACATCTTCACAATTTATGTTCCTCTGCCATGGCTCCAGCCGGTCCCTCCATTCAGGGTCCCTGACTTACCACAACACACAGCATTATCCTTAATGATGAGAGACCAAAAACATTCCCCCTAAGATTTTGAACAAAGGAAGCAAATCTAACCTTATCATTCCTATTAAACATCTTCTATGGAAGTCCTAGCCAGTATTGTAAGGCAAGCTAAAGAAATAAAATATATACATATTAGAAAGAAAGAATTTCTGTTTACAGAATACACTATTGGATTTGCAGAAAATCCCAGGAGCTCTATGAATATTGGCAACAAAAATATAAACTCTTAGTGCTAACAAGTTTTTTTGGAAAAATCACAGAATGCAGAGTTACTACACAACTCATTGTATTTCTACATACTGGTCGTGACAAATTGAAATTAAAATTTAAAAACAAAAATAATACCATCTACAACTGCTCAAAAGGATGTAATAGTTAGATATAAATCTAAAAGTCATATACAAGATCTGTGTTCTGAAAACTACAAAGTGGCCATAAAAGAAGACCTAAATGAGTAGAAAAGTATACCATGATCACGGATAGGAAGACTCAACATAGTAAAATATCAGTTCTCTCCAAATGATTTATACGTTTAATGCACTACCAATTAACATCTCAGCAGATTTTTTTGTAGATAAAAACAAACTGATTCTGAAATCCATAGAGGAGGGCAAAGGAACTGAAACAACTAAAGCAGTTTTATAAAAGAAAAATAAAGTTGGAAAAATCACTCTACCTAATTTTAAGACTCACTATGTAAATCTACAGTAATAGAGACAGTGTTGTATTACAGGAGAGACACAAAAATCAAATGGAACAAGAGAGATAGTTCAGAAACAGACCCACACAAATATGACCGACTGATATTTGAAAAAGTCATAAAGGTACTTCAGTGAAGAAAGGATATTGTTTATAACAAATGTTATTATAAAATTGGGTATATTAATTCAAGAACCTCATCCTAAACTTCACACCCTACATAAAATTAGCTCAAACTGTATTATAGGTCTAAAAGTAGAATGGGAATATTAAAACTTTTAGAATTTTAGAAAATATTTGTCACCTGGAGACTGGAAAAGAGTTCTTAGACAAGATATCAAAAGCACAATTTATTAAAGAACATTTATAATTGAGCTCCATCACAATTAAAACTGCTTGCTCTGTGAAAGACATGGCTATAAAAACGAAAAGATTGAAGCAGGATGGTTCGTGTCTGTAATCCCAGCACATGGAATGCCAAGGTGGGAGAAGTGCTTGAGCCCAGGAGTCTGGGACCAGCTTGGGCAACATAGTAAGACCCTGTCACTACAAAAAAAAAAAATTAGTTGGACATGGTGGCACGTGCCTGTACTCCCAACTATGCAGGAGCCTGAGGTGGGAGAATCACTTGAGCCCAAGAAGATGGAGGCTTCAGTGAGCCATGACTGTGCCACTGCACTCCAGCCTGGGTGACAGAGCAAGAATAAATATACAAACAAACAAACAAACAAATAAATAAATACATGAATGCATGTATGTATTTATCTTCTTTGATATAATTATTTGTTCCTTTGGGCAAATATTAAATCATGTCTTTTACAGCAACATGGATGGAATTGGAGGCTGTTTCTTAAATGAAATAACTCAGAAACAGAAAGACAAATGCTGCATGTTCTTGTAAGTGGGAGCTAAGGGATGCATACACATGGACATAGAGTGTGGAATGATAGACATTAAAGACCCTGAAGGGTGAGATGGGGGTGGATGATGAGAAATTACTTAATGAGTACAATGTATGTTATGTGGGTAACAGAGTAAGAGCCCATCTTCACCAGTATGCATTATATCCATATAACACAATTGCATTTGTACTTCATAAGTTTATACAAAGACTAAAAAGAAAAAAAATGAAAAGATAAGTTACATAGTAGGAGAAAATATTTAGAAGTCACATGTACAACAAAGGACTTATATACAGAATATGTAAAGAAATCTCAAAGCTCAACAGTAACAAAGCAAAAACCTAACTTTGAAAAATGAGCAAACATCTTGAATAGATACTTCACTGAAAAGGATATACAGAAGGCAAATAAGCATATGAAAAGATGTTTCATCATCAGCAATTTGGGGAAATGCAAATGAAAACCATGATGAGATACCAGTACATGCTTATTATAGTGGCAAAAAAAAAAAAAAAAAAAAAAAAAAAAATACTGATGCTATCAAGTGATGATGAGAATGTGGAGCAGCTGGAACTCTAATATATTTTTGGTGGGAATCTCAAATGGTACAACCACTCTGGAAAAAAAATCTGGTAGTTTTTCATAAAGTTAAATGCACACTTATCATATGATCTAGCAATCTCACTTCTGGGTATTTACCCTAGAGAAATGAAAACTTATGTTCACATAAAAACCTGCACATGAATATTTATCACAGCTCTATTCATAATTGCTAAAAATGGGAAACAAACCAAATGTCCTTCAGTGGATGAATGGTAAACAAAACGTGGTGCCTCTATCCAATGTAGTACTCTCAGGAAGAAAATGGAATAAATGGTTGATGCAGACAACTTGGATGTATCTAAAAGACATTATACTGGGTAAAATATACCAACTTCAAAAGATTGTATTTTGTTTATATGACATTCTTGAAAAGATCAAACTATAGCGACAGAGAACAAATCTGGTTATAAAATATTAGGGATAGGAGGAGAGGGTGCTACAAAGAGATATCACAAAGGTTTTTTCAGGAGGGTGATAGAGCTGTTCTGTGTCTTGATTGTGATAGTAGTTACGAGAATCTGTGCATGTGATAAAATTTACAGAACTACACACATAAAGCCAATTTTACTGTATGTGAATCTAAAAATAATTTTAAAAATTAAGTTTAGCAATCATTTTTTAAACTTTTAGTTTTAATTACAAATGTGTTTCCCAAATAAATTCTCATGAGAATAATAAAAATGCAGATAAAGCCACTGTGCCACCTAGATTAAAACGGTCAATATCACTGTCTTTGCCAAGGGTAATCCCTCCTATCAGCTCATATATGTTCTTATAAAGTGGCAGTGGTTTCTAAAGTCTGGAATTTTATCTCAAATGCTCAAGTCTTTAATTATAAAATAAATGAAATTAGGTAAGTACCCCAAGCATTTAAATATGTTGAAAAGACTAATACGAAGTTAATGATAATGCCATTGTTATAACACAAAAACCTGTCTACTTTCATTGATCTTATGTTTTGTTATTTTCTATGATTGTTACCACATTCACACATACCCCAGTTCTTTAAGTGTTGTTATATTATTTGTTTTATATGACTTATTTTGTTTAAAGCCTTCCCATCTAAACTCTACGCCATCAATCATGGACTATCACAAAATCAATCTCAGGGCAGATGTTAAGAACAGGCATGCAACAGATGCAAAATTACAACAGAAACAAATCACTTTCTTTCGATTTGCTAGTCACTTACACTTTCTCTTGTCTTTTATGTCTTGAATATTCCCCACTCCATCTTTTGCCTCATGTTTCCAACTAAATGCACTGAGTTCCCATATTTCTGGTTTTAAACTTTAGTTCCATTTCTCCGGTTCTGACAGTCTCTCCTGTTTTATTGCGGGGTCATTCCAGATTGAACGTGTAATGGCACCTCTGTTTGGTACACCTTTGGGGACTTCCCTGTTGGTCAATAAATTGCCCCATGAACAGATCACCTGCTAATGTAAAAGCAATTCTTGGACTTAGGGTCAAGTATCAGGCATAGTCAGTCTTTTTACTTGTCTTACATTTCCACATTCTGTATATTCCCTTCTTTCATCAATCCATCACAGATGATATCTCTATGCTGCCACTAACTCGACCATATTTTAATTGCATTAGTTAGTCCAATTGTCAAGCGGTAAAAATTAGATTAGTAACTTGAATAGTTGAGCTGATATGGTTATCTCATGCCAGTGGTTGTAATGGTTCAGTGATTGTAACTGGATCAAATTGAATATTTGGGATCCAATCCATGGAATGTAAACTGACCTAAAGCAGTCAGTCTGGTCTTTTGGTTAAATCCAGACTTAGTTCTTTTTTTAAGCATCATATTTTTCTGTAGGATCACAAGGCCACCTTCAATTATCATTTGTGTCTTGTTTTACATGAATCTTCTTTGATAAACTGTCATATAATAGCCATTGTCATATCCATAGATACGATGATAATGTGCTACATGATTGTAAGTACTATTTTTTCTCTAGTCCCCCAAATTCCTGTGACATTCATTGTATTGCTTTTAGTAACAAAATGACAACCCAAACAGGCAACTCTTTCTGGATGGATCTGGGAAGAGATAAGCTTCCTTTGCATTGTAACACCCAAAAAAGAGATGCCTTCCCTATCTGATCTACTGCTGCATCACCTAGCACCAAGACAAGAATGGCATATACCTGGGCCTCAATTAGTATCTATTAAATGAATGAATGATTGTAAAAGTAAATTTGGGACAATTGGGTATTCAGCTACGTGAAGGCTAAAGGAAATTTGGCCCTTGTTTTACTTTTACAGGGCAGGACAAGTTAGCAGTACTAGCTTGCTGCCCTGAATGTAAACCCAGCTACCTGGCATCAGCTATCTGCTCAAATGGTTTCAAAGGGACTTTGTTGCCAATAAAGGTCATGAGAGACTCTCCAAGGCAGGATATCAAAACTGCAGCACTCTCGGGACGTATTATGTTCTCAGATCACATTTGGAAAGGCAAAAAGTGTGAGGAACAATTACACATAAGGTGTCAGGCTGTGTGCTACACCCTTTACTTGTGTGACCCTTAAAAAAAAAAATCCCCATAGTAATTCCACAATATTCGTGATTCTGTCTCTATTTTACAGATGGGGAAACTAAGGCTCAGAGTCAGGGACACCACAAGCCTAGATAGTGACTTTGTACAAATGAGACCATGGTAGACAGTTCTGTGACTTGGTGACTGGCAGCACAGGCAAGATTTCAGCCTACACTTGGCCCCTCAGCTGGGCAACTTTTTGCAGTGAGCAACCTATACAACTGTACATGGTAATCTTTTTCAGAAAAAATGAAGAAACTCACCCAAGGCCACAAATTATAACAAGGTTTAACTGACTGAATTTCACATTCTTCCTGTGTTGACAAACTACCTAATGGTAAATTGATACAATTCATGCTGTCCTTACACTGAGGATATTCAGTGATACGAACTCTTAAGACTTTTAAATATTGGATGTAAGAAAATACAACAGATTTTTCCAAATTCAGCTCTGATTTCCTCCAACTGAGAGCCTCTTTATTTTTGCTTATTATGGTCAACTTTAAGTTCAACTTAAGCTCCAAAACCACGCCCACCCCACTCTTGCCTCCCCACCTCCCCATCTCCCAACTTCTCAAGCCAAGTTCACAATTCCCTTGCTTTGTGTCACAGACAGGGCCCTGAAATGTTGGCAGTGGTATCAATTAAAGTCACAGCATTAGGAGAATTGAGAGAAACTGATTTTCTTTCAGTAGCTCAAATAGCCAGTGCTTTCCAAAAATATCTGCAGCTTTGTCTAATGCAGATTTATAAATCGACTCCTAATAAAGCTTTATTTCCCCCAAGTTGTGGTGTTTAAAATTCACATGATGTAATGCTGTTAACTAATGTTGCAATTTATTTCTATTTAAGGCATTATGCAGGAGAAACATAGAATAATAGCTTAAGGGGAGTGATTCAGAATGATATTAAGTGTGAATCAAAGCACGATAAAGTAATAATGAGCTGGATTTCCTGACCCAGGTTGGAGGTAAATTTTCCAAATCTTGCCCACCTCCTCATTAATTGGTGAGACTGTATCCCTCTGACCATCCTCTCTGTTTCTGCTTCATTGACATTTGGGTGCATGATTAAGTACTTGTGCCTTCAGGATTTCTGGCTAAAGGGGTATATAGCCAGAGAGGATACCGTGCATCTATGGGATTAATAAATGGGCAAGTATCTGGCAAACTTGCTGGTATAAAACACATCTAAGGAATATACATCCAACATAAACGTGGACGTATGTTCACTGAAAGACACGCAGTACAAAGTGCACAGGGGCAATCTTTGTAATAGCTCAAATAAGGAAACTACACAAGTACCTATCAATAGTAGAAAGTGCCTCGCTTGCCTCTCATTTTTGATATTCACTAGTTGTAGCTGATTGCAAACTCTAACAACCGAGCCCTATCGTAATCCCTGCTTCCCTACGGTGCTCATAGGTGCTTCCTGCATTGATCCACATGGCTCATGAATGCCAGGGAGCACACTGCCTTTCTGAGCCTCTGGTCAACTGGCTGAGCTGCAGAAGTCAATTCTGGTTGTACATGAAGTAGCAAAGATTTTTCTACCCCAAGCCCATGGGAATACAAGGAAGGAAAAACATCTTGCTTTAAGGCTAATGTATAAAATGAGATGATACAAGTGAAGTCCTTGGAATAAAGTAACCACTTAATATTATGTTGGTTATTGCTTTTATAAACTTCTAAAAGAGAATAATGAATATACTACAAAAAAAAAAAAAAAAAAAATCCTGCTTCTTGGTATTTCCTTAAAGGTCAAAGGAAAATCCATTCCTTTCCTATCTTCAATGGCCCCTAATACTTATAGAATACCTTCCTTAGTCATTTCAAGCCCAACAGGATTTGCTGCCTACAGTTTTTTAGTTTTTTGTTTTGTTTGTTTTTTCCTTCTAGATGATGAATTGGCAAACTATGGCCTGGGGGCCAAATATGGGCTCCCACCTGGTTTTGTTAAAAAAAAAGAAAAAAGAAAAAACAAAGTAGTACTACAATCCAGCAATGGTGCCCATTGCTTTACTTATTGCCTGTGGCTGCTTTTGCACTTCAACAGCAATGAAGTGGTTGTGATTACAATATTTAGTATCTGCTTATTTATAGGAAATGTTTGCTGAACCTTTCTACCCTCATCTTCTTTCACCCGAAGAGGGGTTTACCCCAAGGAGGGTTTGCTCCAGCCCTGATGGGTCAGTGATTCCCTCATGCCTCCAGCTCTGCCCTCACACGGTTTCTTCCACCTGGAGTGCCCTTTCCTCTGCGCCTTTTCTTTGATGCCTTATTCAATCTTCAAAGCTCAGATCAAATCTCTCTGCCAAGTAGAAGCCTGTTTTTTTCAACATCCACAGCGGGAGATCCTCTTAACCTGTAAATGTGGTTCATGTATTTCTTAAATTATAAGCCATAATGCTTTGCAGTTTTCCAGAAAATACCTGAAAGTATCTGTTACCCCTGTTGGATACCCCTTTCGACTTTCAGAGAGTCAAGAGTAGGTCTGGTTCATAGAGTATTGGACACACAATAGGTATAGGCACAGGTTTGCTGCACAAAAATGCCAGCTAGGGTCATTTTCCTGCCCTTCCTCATCCGCCTTCTTCACCCCAGCCCAACTAGGGTGACTATCCCATGTGCCTGGGATGGAAGGGTTTCCTAGAGTTTAAGACATCCGGTCCCCAAACGAAGCAAGTTGGAATGAGTGGTCATGCTAAATATAAACTTCCCCAGATGATCTACTTAGCAAGCCCGAGAGTTCTCAAAACTAACCAGTCCTCCAATACCTCCATGAGCTGGCTGAGTCTTTGGAGGCTAAATCCCCTGACAACTCCCCTCACCTAGTTATTTTAAGTTAGACCAAAATAATTAAAGACCTCAAAGACCAATTATGTGTAAAGGGGCTCCTCTTCTTATCCATCACATAACTTGTTTTCCACTCCTGGCTCATTTTATTTATATATATATATAATTGGAACCAAAAGCAAAATAATAATAATCGCGTTTCAGATGAAAAGAGATGAGACAAAACAGAGGCAGGAGAGGATAATTTGAATTATCTTGGGTATCAATTGGGATTTCACAAACAAGAGGCTTCAAATAAACTGCCAACAATGAAGAAGTGGAATGGAACCTGGGATTCCTGTGTAGGAAGCAGTTGACGAGGGATGGGAATGGCAACCCACCTCTGGTACTAGTTCCCTTTTGCAGGTTACAGGGCTGGGCTAGTTTGACATTTCGTGCTGAAGTCTTTAGTGTGAATTTGTATAGGAGTAAGTGCCCCAGTGTTGCAATACACTGACATGTAGTACATTTCTGACTCAGTAGCCATATGATCCAGAGCAAACCCCTTAAGTCTTGGGCCTCAGACCTACCTCACAGAGCTCAAGGATGAGACGAATGAGCATTAGAAAATGTCTAGGATGGCATGGAATGGAAATTGATTTCCTGGAATCTAATAGAAGACCAATCCCATGGCAACCAACTGTTCTCATTCTACTGTGGATATAAAATCAGTGTCCTTCTTGCACTTAGCCAGGCAAAATTTGGGATTAGAAATCAGCATTGTTATATGCTCCTTCATGACAACCCGCCAGGTTATCGGAGGCCTTCTTATTGGGACAGATGTTTGCTTCGCACCCAGCATGTGGCAGGCCATCAGTCCATCTAACTCAATCCCCACCGCATATTGCTATTCCAGAGATTTCAAGTTCCATGGTAAAGAACCATCCGTATCACTGAACGTGTGTGGGTCACCTGGTTTAAAATTCAGTGTCCATTCCATAATGCTGTTTGGATGAAGAGTCCCCAGAATTGGCTGAATTAAGCGTGACTCTACAGCACATATTTTAGTGTTCTCTCTGGGTAGTGTAGGCGGCCTGGGTGGATTGGCAGGACACAGGCACTCCAGGGATGTCCTCTCTGGGAATATGCCGAGGGAGTTTTAACAGGGCCAGGCAGCCTGAAGCAGAGCCAGTGGAACACTCAGACTGTCTCCCCTAGCTCTGCCCGCTGTGACCTCCTCCCACATGAGGACCAAACTTTGTCTGATACAGAGCAAGTTGTACTGGGGAAAAATGCATTCTTGGATTCATCGTGTTTGGAAGTTTTTGTGGTCCTTTTCCCCACTTGCTCTTTTGAAGCTTTCCTTTGTTTGATTGGTCTCCTGGGAAAAGACAGTTGTCCAAGTGAGTTTTGGATAAAGTCTGAGTCCCTGACCCACTTTACTCAGCATGAGGAGGCCACATTTTACTTATTAGACCCTTAAGTGAAAAATCAAAACCACCAAGAGCTTGGCAAATGTTGTTGTGTCTAAGACACATAGCACATCCCACGTTTTAGCAACGAGTTTTACTGTGGGCAGCTGGGTCTTTAAAACTCACCATGTATTTTGTTTAAGTGATAAGCAAACCCCTGAATTTTCTTGAAAATCATGATCTGAATGGCAGTGACCACCAATATAATGGCTCCCACCATCACAGGGTTGACACTTACTCATTTTTGGAGGTATCTGGGGACTCCTCTGCAAGGTCAGGACCATGTATGTTTGGATGTAGTCTTAAAAGGCAGAATGGTAGTTTCCTCTTGAGCCCTGAATGTGGAAGTTATTTGGGGTCAGAGACAACAGAGTGTGGGAATGGGCAAGTATGACTCAGTTTGGGCCTACCCTTAACTCCATGTGAAAGACACCTGCCAAAATATCTCCAATCCTGGGTGGAGGCAGGACTGGCTTCAGGGGTGTGTGTGATCTGTGCAGGTGCATGAGACATTGTGCTGAAAGGCCCCACCTGTAATTTAAGACTGTTTTCACCATCTTGAAATTCTTAATAATTTTTGAAGAGTCCTGCATTTATATTTTGCACCAGTCCTCACAAACTATGTAGCTAGTCCTAAATGGAAGAGAAAATTAATTTCTTGCAAATTTAGTATTGCTGGGTGACTTGTTCATGAAGAGAAATGGGAGTAAATATGCTGATGGGGAAAGACCGGAGTTAATATCCAGGCAGATCATTCAATATTTCCTTATTTATCGAACTCTTTCTGAACATCTGCTGTGAGCCAGACATTTTGTTATGCGCTGAAGACAGAAAACTTCCTCAACTGTGAGACACACGGCTTTGCCCCACATAGCAGCTGTATGGACTTTTCAATGTATTTAATTGATTTGAGTCTCCGCTTTCACATCTGTAAAATGGGAAGAATAAGGTCCATCTCACAGGGTTTTTGTAAGGATTAAATAAGAATATGGACAGAAAGTGTGCAGCTTACAGTTTAGTAGCTTGCAAATGTCCAATAACCATACTCCCCTATCATCATCTTCATGTTTATTATTGTATAAGAATGCATGGCTAATAGACTTATAAGAGTGAGAACTTCTCATCCTACCTGGTGAAAAGGGGTTGAAAGGATCTAGGGGAGGATATTTCCTTTGAATTGAGTCCTAAAGAATGATGGAGACTTAGCTTGTTGAGTGGTATTTATTTCTGAATGTTTTGGAGGATTTCACCTCACCACAATGGTCTCACTATGGATGGTCTAGCTATAGATGTTCCACTGGATTTGAAAAAAAATTCAGGGATATCACCTGGTAGCAATCAGAGGAACTATGTATACTATGATTATGATAGTATGCATAAGGGGAGACTGCTG
This sequence comes from Piliocolobus tephrosceles, assembly GCF_002776525.5. Lineage (NCBI taxonomy): Eukaryota > Metazoa > Chordata > Mammalia > Primates > Cercopithecidae > Piliocolobus > Piliocolobus tephrosceles. The sequence goes on along the minus strand of NC_045450.1, from coordinate 64,844,177 downwards.
GATATCAATAGAATTCACTCCTTAAGTTCTCAAGCTAGACTGTCACAAAGTCTAAAACATCCTGCACAGTCTTCTCTGTGGAAAGACAATGGACATCAGCTGCAGATCTTATCCACACATTGTTTTGAGTATGTGACTGTCATTAGCATGTGGTGACCGAGTGTCTTCATTCTTGGCACTGGGTACTGTAGATGGGAAGAGTATGCTCAAAGATGGCATCATTAGGGACCCGTTAGCGTCAGGAGGTAATGGGAGCCCCCAGAGTCTGCTAACCCAGGCCTGGACATCCACCACTCATCTTTTCCCTTGAAATTTAGGCCCTGAGTAAAAGCAAATGCTCTGAGCCCTATCTTATCTTAGGGGTGAATCTTGGAGCACATTGACACTCTAGTTTGTTTGTTCGTTTGTTTCAGAATCTAAGAGCATGGATTTATGGGAAAGCCTATGAAAACAGTGGGCTCATGGAAGGTGGGAATGAAGGAGCAGAAAGATACCAGAAAACAAGATAAATTAAGAAGTTTATTGGGGGCTCAGATGCTGGGTTCAGAATGCTATGCTTTTAGGAACAGTTTGATAGCCTTGGTTTTTGCTCCTTCTTCTTTTCTCTCTTACCTTCCCCTCCTATCTCCCTCCTTCTCCTCCCTCTCTTACTCTCTTTTTTCCTTTTTTTTTTTTTTTTTTTTTTTTTTTTGCTTATTAATTCAGATGCGTTGAATATCTCTGTGTGCCTGTAATGACTTTTTTGCAACGTGTCAGCTAGGTCAAGCTGAACTCCATCTCCCAGAGTTCTTTCTTTGTTATGGTTTTGATTAGGGTACGCCACAGGGGAGATTCTAGGGATATGTGGAGGGTGAAAAGCAAGCATCTGTCACTTTGTAGCTCACACATATTATCACTGATCTGCTGACTCACCTCTGGCATAAAGCAGCATCTGGGCCTGGCATACTGTATCTCATCCCTGGTCCTCCTTCAGCTTCTCCAACTCCTAGGCCAGGAATGTGTTTAGCTCTGTGACAGAGGGCCCTAGCTATTGAGTCCCTGCCCTAAAAGAAGACATCCATCTAAAAAACATGGCCAAAGGAAAAAGCAGAGGTAGGTATTTCTGGGGTCATACCCAGAGAGAGGAAGAGGTGACTGCATGGAGCCAGCTCTGTAGACACTAAAAGCATTGGCTTTGTCTCTGAGTGATTTGTGAAGGCTCAGGAAAGATGACCTGGTGCAGGACTTTCTACCACCATTTCAAGATGTCACCAACAGACCTACTGACCTTCCTATATCCCAGATAATCAGCTTTTATTAGAAATAGCAGATTCCTCCCATGAAGTATACAAATCTAAAGCCTCTGGCTTCTTAGAAAAGTAACAATTCTAATTCTTGTGATGTAGAATAATAGTCACTCCTGGGACTTTTCAAAGAGCTGGAAGACAACAACATAAATGATGAGCAGGACAAGTTTCAGAAGGCAAAGGAGCAGTGTTGCAAAGTGGTTAAGACCAGGCTCTGTAACAGAAGGTCTCTTGGTATCTGAGGCTTGAATTTTAGGGCTGGATATTCATGAGCTGGTTGAGTTCATATCCTCTTCCTTGACTCATGAACATTCAGCAATAAAAATTCAAGCCTCAGATATCAAGAGACCCTCTGCTTTCAGAGATCCTCTACAGATGTACAGCTCCTTGACCACAGTGACTTCTAGCTCCCTGTATCGGGCATCGGGCAACAGGAGTGACTGGATTGGTAGAGACTAGATTTTCACTTGAAGTTGTAAAAGTCACACTCCCTAATGAGAAACAACGTGGGGACTAGATCGGCCATGATCCAGGAAACCAGCCCAGTTGGTAACACCCTTGTAAAAGAGACTGATAAATAAATAAGCAAGCCATCCAGCTTTTCTTCTCTTCGGCAAATGAGATGAAACAGCTGGCCTTGGAAAGAGGCCCTGTGCTTTGTTAACTGGAAACAGATTAGCAAACTCAATCAGCTGACTGGTTTTCCAGTCTGCGGCCTTCCAACATTTGAAAAAGGGAATTTTTGTTGAACGTCTCCCTGGCAAGGGCCAGGCAACGAATGACACTAGCCTGGCGTGAATGTTTCATGCTGGTGGGTAAAAATACTTTAACTTTCCTATGGGTCTTTGACAAAAACCTCAGGGAATTCTGTTGAGTACATGTTGTCAGTATTTTAATCAGCTTCAGCTGTCAAAACTCTTGTAACCCGCCTCTTCTATTTAAAATGTGTCTTCTAGGCATAAAATAATTAAAGGTGCAGGGCCATACAGTAGGCTCAGAGCCATTGCAATGTGACAAAACCCTATGGATAAAAGGTATTATTTCAGGAAGTTTTAAATATAAATTTTGTTTTGTCAGAAGGCTGCAGGGCACACATTTTCTATACTGTCAAGCTTGATAGTAACAATATTTATATTTCAAATAAAAAGATTAAATTGCAGTATTATGTATTTCTGGTTTTCATCTTTTTTTTTTTTTTTTTTTTTTTTTTACTTTTTTTTCTTAGTGTTGTATTTTGTTTTTTCTTTTTTTTTTTTTTTTTTCCTTTTGCTGACAATACTTTTATTTTATTGAAATATTATGTCTTTTACTGTCAATCCCAGGGTTAAAATAATGAAGGCAGACAGCCCAGCCACTTGGGTTTGGGTGTTTTACAAACAAATGTCTTGCTTTACACCTTGTTGAAGGTTTTGTGAATGCAAAACAACAAAACAACACAAAAGAAAAAAATGCTCAGACCCATGTGTTTAGGCGGTGTTTGAGACAGCTGTGAGCTTTTCACCTGGAGTCATTTGTATGCTTTTTCATCCCAGGGTAGAAAAACAAACAAGGCACAGGCAAGGCCAGCAGAGCTGGGGGAATGAGCTTTTGCCTGTGAATGGCTGTGCTCGCCGCCTGTGTCAGAGCTTGTTAGCTGTTGCAGCTCAGTATCTGCAAATGGGACCAGGCAGCCAGGGGAGTTTTCTGAGCCACGGGAACAGAACAGAGGACTTTCTCAGTTTCTGGGCTAGCACAGTGTCAGCCCTTCAATGTCACGCTTGACAGACAGTTTTGGGGCAATGTGAAGAATGCCTCTCTCTCATCTGTTGGAATGAACCTGGGCTGTGGCTGGGGCTCTTGGCTTGCTCATTTTGATATGAAGGGAGAGTCCATGCCTGCAGAGAGTGGCTTCTCTTTCAGAGCTGTTGCTTCCTCTGCTTCCCACTTGATGAGGGAAAGTGTGACCTTTTCAAGTCAACTAGCCCCAAAGGGAGTACCCTCATCTGAGATGGCAAAGTATATATGAGCAGTGATGTCTCCCTCCATGACCGTGACAGACATCACCAATACATTTCAACACTAATACTCAGCCAGATGCATCCTCAGAATCCCTTTCTTTATGATTTCCTAGGCAGCCACAACCAATCAGAGTGGACTGGTCATCTTTGCCTTGCTAGCTCTTTCTGAAGAACATGGGGGTACTTGGCCAGGGACATCTAGCAGTCTCAAGCCAAGCAACACTTGTTTTAATGGAGTGGTTTACTGCCCCCAAATAAATCACATTTAACAATACTTTAATTCACATTCTGATCTCATTCATGGAATCTCCATTTTGCAAGAGGGAAAAACCAAACTTCAGAGAGCTGAAGTAACTTGTTTGAAGGCATACAGTCACCAAGCGACACAGCCTGGACTTGAACCTCAGACTCCTAATTCAATACCCTGATCAAGAGATTTTGAGCATTTTAGTTCGCAAAACGTAGTATTTGGTAAAGAGGCAACTATGTAAAGCAGCTAGGAAAGTCCATGGGAAAATACTGCTGATTCCCATTTAGCATGCATGATGCTAGTTCTTTCTAAAATCAGGAAGCATCCATACAAAGTTTAGCTGCAGTTACAGTTTTTTTATGAAGAGAAGGATGAAGTCTTTATCAGGAACAAAATGGTATTTAAAGACGCATCTATGTCATCTCGTTTCTGTCCTATTGTCTTGGGAGCTCCAACTGAAGTCAAATATTTTTCAGGTTGTTGATTTGGGCTCCTCCTCCCCCCACACACTCATAATGACATTATTTTCAAAATGTATCTATCATTTAAAAAGTAGCAGCAACCCCCCTGTACTAAAATAGTAGTTAACATTTATGAACAGGTAGTTTCTCAGGGGCCAGGCATATGGCTCAGGGTTTGGCAGGCATTATTGAGTTTGCTTTTCATAACCAATGCTTCATAGGGACTACTGTTACCTTCATTCAAAAGTGCTACTCTTAACAGCAGATAGTGTGTGCCCAGGTCTAGAACCAGTTGAAAGTCTGTGCAATGCTAAAATTCCTGTTGTCCATTATTGCATTACATTTTTCACTACAATGCCTCGTATTTAAGATGAAGCTCATGTTTTATATTTTGCTTATGAGGAAACTGAGATGTAGAGAGATTAAGAAAATTATCAAAGACTACATGGCTGGGAACTCAGTGGGCAAAGCTGGGCTGAAACCTGGACAGATACCAGATGGTGGGGAGGCAGTATGGAATAGAGAAGGAAGAAGGAATCAATGCACATGTGTGGTGGGTGGAAGCAGGCATATGCCCTGCTCTGGAGTGTAAAGTCATCATCAAGTTGGAAGGATCCAGGCCACAGAGATACTTGGTATTTTTAAATGTTATTTTACCTATGCTTAGACTGTCAGCACATCTGGAGAACAGAAAGTCACTTGAGAGAGGATACCATATGAGGACAGTGGTAAGAATCTTTTGCCATGCTAATTAGAAAATCCACCCCTTCGGGTTTGTGAATGTTGTACTCCTAATCCCACAAGCCAATTCACCTTGGAAATTAATGTTGGACGTTGCTAAATACTTCCCTGAGGGACACAGAATGTTGAAGAGTATAATGTTCATTCTTCCTTGGAGATTGCTCTTTGTATTTTATCTCCAACATTCCCCTGATACATGCAGCCCCTAAAAGAGCCAAGGGGAATTGGAAGAGCAGGAAAAAATGATAGGAGAATGTGTTAACAAAAGCCTGTTCCAGGAACCCTTTATATAACAGTATACATGCAACAATGTCATGTGGAAGGAATTCAGGTATCTGTGAAATAGACAACACAGAAAAGGTATGCAGAAAAACAAAGTAAGAGAGGGAGAAACAAAGGGAGCTATTCAGGTTATCTCATTGATTTAAAACAAAAAGGTTGTATTATGCTTTACAATCTTCTGGATTGACTAGGGCTGAGCTGGAAGATTCTTCTGCTGATCTCATCTGGGACCTTACATGCAGTAGTAATCAGATGGAGGCTTGAGACAGAATTGCCAAGAAGGCTTCACTTACATATCTAGCACCTTAGCAAGGAGCCTCCCTATGTGGCCTCCCCATGTGGTCTCTCCATCAATGTAGAGAAACTCCTCAGAAGGTGACTTATGGCTCTCAAAAGTACAAATGTGAATGCTGCCAGAAGTCATTTCTGCTGCTTTGTATTAGTGAAAGTGAATATAGGAGCAGCCTAGAGGCCTTATGGGAGGCAACCATACCAGAGCACGAATACTAGGAAGGTGAAGTTTACTGGAGGCTGTCTTTGGAGTCTATCAGTTCAATGGGGACCTTTTTGCTTTTGAGCTAAAACCCATATTCTTTATCATAACTATCAAAGCTTCTCACAATCTAGCCTCAATCTTCCCAGGGTCAAACTACTATGTTCTTTTAATATATAAAATTATGTCTATAAAGCACTCATTTTATAAAATGTCCTTATTGTTCCTTGCCCCATGTAATCACCTAGTTATCCTGGAAAAACCAACACTAATGGTCCTTACCGTCTGCCTCTAGAAGAATCAAAATGAATTATTTCATCCCCCAGGCTCTTATAAAACCATAGAAATGAGGAGAAGGTGGAAAAGAAGGTGGAAACAAAGAGTCATTTGTATGAACTGTGGGCAAGAGGGCAGGTCTGATGGCTTGAACCAACAGTCAGATGAACACAGATTTAAGGAATATGAAAATGTTTTTAAAAAATGTGTACATCCAAGCACACACAAATACACACACACTGAAGTTAAAATGATACAAGCTTGGACTCTGACATTATTCTTGTAGGAGGCTTTTTTTCTCCATGTCTAAACTACACTGACTACCTGGAAACCTATAGATAATATCACTCCATTTATACTTTTATTGCTATAGCATTTCTCAGAATACAAACCCTGTCTGATGCATGCATATCCCATGCCAGCCTGCACATGGCAAGGGAAACTAAAGTACTGGTTAAATCTGAGTCATTCAAGGAGGCATCTCAGATACACATCTGCTTTTATCTTCCAGTCTTAGGTATTCAGTAGCAAAGATCACATTAAACAAAAGGAAAGGAGGGTGAAGTAGGAAGATACAGAAAGGTTTTATGGAAGCCAAGGGGAAGAAGTGAAAGCCAGGCATATGAAGGATGGGAGCCAGGACTGAAATATTGCCAATGGAAGTGAAGAAATCACCCCTTCCTGCCATCGCATCAGCTTTTGAGTTTAATTCTCTACAGGTCTCTCTCTGTCCTCTTCTTTCTCTGCCTCACTGCATGTGGTACAAACATGACTAGACCATGGCAGACTACATTCTCAATGTCCACAACTTAAGACCCAGTATGCTTACGTCCCAATTTTATTTTCAGAAGCACGGAAGGATCTTATTAGTCCAGCTAACTGCCAAAGGTTCTTTCTGGGGCAAGTGACCCTTTTTGGTCCAAATGCATAAGACCACTGTAGGAGGGAATAGGGACTTCACTTGCCACCATGTAAACCACATGTCCCTTCATGGATCTTGTAAGAGAGATGTCCTCAGACAAAAGGTTTTGGGATGGATGGGACAAAATCCAAAAAATGCACACTAAGCTTTACAATTATTTTTTGGTAGATGAGAAAATAGAAATGCAGAGACTATGTTTGGAGAAACAGGCTCTTTGACACACCTCATGAACACTGTCTTAGTGGGCTACAACCCACTATGTACTTCAGCACTACTTTCGCACAGTTTTCTGATTATTCCCAAATACAATTTTCTTTCCTCATAGAAAAACTATCATTATGACACAAACCACAGCCCACTGACCTTAGGGTTGACAGATCAATTGAATGCCTAGCATGTAACATCAAAAAAAGACACTCCCCAAAACTCCTGGAGGGGGCATTGCTAATCTCTGGTGTTTCATAACCTGAAACGCATAAGGATAGAAGTCTATAGAAACATTGTATAAGAAGCAGTTTTCAAATAGGTGATTAATAGACCTGAAATTACCAGCAAAGGAGAGTTTAATTATCAAGAGCCAGAAGAGTCATTCTTAAGCTTAAGCAATAATGCGTCATAGGGTGTATTCCAACATTTTCTTCATTTAGGAAAATATAAAAGAGCCCATCATAGTTCACCTCAAACCATCCAATGACTTTTAAGGCTTCACTGAGAAACTCAAATAGTCTACGTTGTGAAAAAATAAAAAGAAAGGCAAAGTCAAAAACAAAACAATGTAAAATTAATATTCTAATTGTATAAAATCATCGAGTAGGGATTTATTATGTGGATCTGTTCTAATTTCAAAAAATAAAGATAGGAGAGGATTTACTGAAGCACAGAGAAAACAGGACCATTTCAAAAGCTGTACCCAAACTTCTTTAAAAGCACAGAACAAGATATCTAACAGGTCGCCAGAAGCAAGTTAATATAGGTGATCTCTAGTCATCTGCCTGTAAGAGAATTGGCTTAAATAGTTATTTAATTGCCAGTCATGCTTAAATCAGTTTCCCAGGACTTGCCAAAATGGGAAACATTCTAACATATATGCTTCTGGAATAAAAGCAAAATTAAAAGGACATAAGTTCAAGGAAAAAGATGAAAGTCTGCATTGTCCTAAAGTCATGCTTAAAGGAGGAATTGCTCTGTTAGCTGCACTCAGTTCTAGAAAGAATAATGCCCAAAACATGGAAAATTACCACAGAAAGAGAAGATTCAGTGTTTTTTTGTTTTGTTTTGCTTTTTGAGATGGAGTCTTGCTCTGTTGCCCAGGTTATAGTGCAGTGGTGTGATCTCGGCTCACTGCAACCTCTGCCTCCCGGGTTCAAGTGATTCTCGTACCTCAGCCTCCCGAGTACCTGGGATTATGGGCACCCGTCACCATACCCAGCTACTTTTTTGTATTCTTAGTAGAGATGGGATTTCATCATGTTGCCCAGGCTGGTCTCAAACTCCTGACCTCAGCTGATTTGCCCGCCATGGCCTCTCAAAGTGCTAGAATTATAGTCGTGAACCACCGTGCCTGGCCAAATTCAGCTTTTTCAGGGGGAAGAAAATCAACAAGGAATAATGATGTGGACAACAGTATGCTCATACCCCACACTATCATCAGTTGTTATCGACAATACCAGCAAATTAACCAGGAGGCTGGCTGGTTTGATAAGGAAGCTGTCACTTTCCCTGCTGAGACTGACACACCTCATGACATCGGTATAATTGATGTCTGTTCAATGATACCCAGATCTGTCCCAGAATCTGTGCGGGAACATCTGATAGTTATATCCAACTTAAAAGTGAAATGCTAGGAAGGAGCGTGCCCAGATGGCCACAGATGTTCTCAGAAAAAATAAGAATTTTTTAAAAATTATTAAAAGCTGTTTAACAGATGCCATATTCAACAAAGGGATGGCTCATTGTTCATGCACTGATTTTGGAGAAATATTTGGGCTGTGCTGGGCTGAATTGGGAGTAGGGGCTCTCAATACCCTCATTTGCCCTAACCCCGGCATAAGTTTCTGTGTGGTCGACACAGTTTCTACCAGGGAAAGCTTACCTTTCTTCTGGAACATCTGGGATCATTTGTTCAGCAAGAATGACAGTCTCTTCTTTAGATTCCATCATGAAGTCACCTCAAAGGAGGCTGAGCACCCCAGGGGTCAGATCTTTGCTCATACCAAAGTCTGCAAGGTCCTCGTTCCTGATCTAAAATCAGAGATAAATATGGCAGGTGGTAAACATGTCAAGCTGCACTACAGAACAATTCAGTATGTACTGTCTCTAGTAGACGCATGAACAGAAGGCTACAGAGTGGCCAAGGGGAGAGTGATCGATTACACAGCAGTCAGGAGAGCGGCATACAGGACTTCTATTTAGGATAGATGTCGGCAAACTAAGGCCCATGAGCTGAATGTGACCTGCCACCTGTTCTCGTAAAAAATAAATAAATAAAAATTGTATTACAACAGAGCCATGCTCCTTCCTTTACATATTGTCTATGACTGCTTTTGCATTACAATGGCAGGAGTGAATAGTCATGACAGAGACTGTATGGCCCACAAAATGAAAATATTTACTATCTGGCCCTTTACAGAAAAAAAATATGCTGATGCCTGGTTTAGGAACTCTAAGAGTCCCTCTTCTGTCAAGGGGACTTCTTTCTTCATGGAAACCATAGCAACTTTTATATCATCTCACGCATGAATTCATTTACTTATTCATCCTTCAACTAATATTTATTAGGTTTCTTCTTTGTTTTCTCCAGTACATTATTATTATTTGTTTTGGCACTTGCAAAGGTGAATAAAACTTAGTCTGTTATCAAAATGCTTAAGGCATAAGGAGTAAAGTATTTTGTATGCAGTGGATTTGGCTTCATTATCATTGCTTTTGTGGCAACAGTAGTGAATATTAATAACCACAGTACTAATAATTAATGTTTACTGAACTCTTGCTATACATGACAATCTCAGTGGTAAGTGCTTGACTCAGATCATCGCATTTATTCCAAACCCTGAGACCATGAGGTAGCCATTATCCCCGTGATACAGATGAGAACACTGAGGCTTATAAATATTGTGGCGTTTGCCCAAGGTTACATAATCAGAAAGTGATGGATTGCAAAATAAAACCCAGATTCACTGAAAGCAAAGTTCATGCTTTCACAATAGACAGATGTGTGTCTGAGCTTCAGTTTCACTCAATACATATTTTCTCTGTGCCTGATCTTCCCTTGACCTAGCTGGGGACAGGGAACACACAGGAATAATCACTATCCCTTAGCACCATGTGCTTTGGGGTTCTTGATCCTAACCTAAAAGCAGCATTGCCCTGGCCTCAGGCTCAGAGAGGCTGTGTCTGAGTTCCATCTCCTGAGTAACAAGTTCATGCAATAGCAATGCTTGGAGGTCACTCAGCATTCCACAATCAGCTGTTACAACTCCTGAATATTCGTCTTTATCACAAGGATGAACAGTGAGAAAATAGAATCTAATGACTTATATTTCTTGAATAAAGAACACAAACCCATTTGCTTCCACCTCACATTCTTTTACCCATTACTTTCTTTTAGAAAATTAAATTAGGGGATCCATATAATTATTTAGTGTCTGCTTACTTATTGGTAAACTTTGTTATTATTATACAGTCCCTCGCTCAGAGTGTTGATGCTTCGTAGCCTCTCTCAAATCTAAAGGAAAGCACCTGAATTTTCATTCTGGTTCCTTTGGATACTAAGGGCACAGAAGTTGCTTAAACAGCAGATAGGGTTTACTTGACAAAGCAGTTTAAACCCAAAAAGGCCCCATCAGCCCCACAAGGCAGATGCCTCTTAAATCAATCTCTGTGGAGTTGGATGGCGGGGTCTGTTACATCACTGTCAGCTTCTTGCAACCACAGAGGAGGAAACCTTCCCTACCGCCCCCCCCGCCCCACATACCTCTGAGATCTCTTTATTTAGAGGAAAGGATCTTAAGAAGAGAATGGACCCTCCATCCAGGAGTCAATGAAGGTGTCTAAGAGAGAAGCCAGTCTCTCGCGGACATTGTTGGTAGACCACTCAATGGCACAACACACCCTCTTCCAAGAGAAATTCATTTTATTCCATTTTTAAATTTACATTTTATGTTTCTCATGTTCTTAGGTAGCCCGTATGCCTCCAACCACAGCATCAAAGATGAGTTTAATTTGGTCCTAAGAAAACTGTCTCCCAGCCAGTGATTGTTTCATAAAAGCCATGAGACTCCACCTTGCCGCTGGGATACAAGTCACAGTTTGTGGGGAGGCTTCCCAACTCTTCTAGAAATTTCTACAGTTGCACTTTCCAACAAGGTAACCCCTAGACATAGATGGCTACCGAGCACTTGAAATGTGGTGAAACCAAATTGACATCAGCTCTCGAACACTTAGTATGAAAAAGGAATGAAAAATACCTTCTTAATTTTTTCTTTATGATTGATCATGTGTTGAAACGCTGACATTTTACATATGTTGGTTTAAAGAAAATATATTTTAGGAAATTTAATTTCACTAGTTCCTTTTTTACATTTTTAAACATGAGTACTAGAAAACGTATAGTGACATCTGAGATTTCCGTTCTTTTTCTACCAACAGAGCTGTTTTCGAGAGTACCTCTCTTCCAAATATTGTTGTGTGCAGAGAGGCCAGGAACTGCTGTGACCATCCTGCTGTCAGACTAAAGCCGGCAAGGGAGGAGGACAGAGAAGACAGGGCCAGAATCTGAGGCTCAGAGAACCTCTGCACTTCCAGTGACGTGACCCAGTCAACATCCTTACTATTCAAGCACGTTTGCAGTAGGGTTTTCTCTTACCTGCTGTTGAAAGCATTGATACTTGTACATGGCCTAGAGGCCTTATTTCCTGAGAGCTTAGGAAGTGGGTGCACGAAGCCATGGGTTTTTAGACTACAATGGGGAAGAGAAAGCCTGGCACCTCCCAAGTCTTCTGTCCAAGCTCCATAGGAGCCAGGCAATTAGCTAATGGATTCTGCCTCTTGGAGATGGGATATAAATGTGCTTCTCAGACCACCGAACAATCAGTGAAGCCGTAGAGCTGAAAGCCCCCATTGAGAATAAACTCCTGCAAGGGGACTGTGGCGCAAACAGAGCACAAGCCTCCTGGCCTCAGCACCCCCTTCACCCATACCTGGAAGAAAAATGAGGCTTAGTCAACCTGAACAGGGGGATCTAGTATGTTGGTGGCTTCCCTTTCCTTTGCTCCTCCCTGGCAACCCACCTCTCTGCACTCCATTCCCTGTCCTGGAAGGCATGATTCATCAACAAAATCCTTGCTGTCTGGATCTCAGTTGGGTTCAACCAATGGAAGCATTAATAAGCAGACAAGAAAGAGAGATATGTGTGTGGTTAAGGTGTTTATTATTTTGGCTCCCTCCCTGCAGGCCAACAGAAGCTGCTGCTTCTCACTCACCATCACAGCATGCATTAGGTGGTTCTCTCCCTCCAGGTGTCATACAACCTCTCCCCCTTCCCTTGTTCCTTCAGGTCTAACGATAGTAATGGTGCTTTCTTGGTGCTAAACCTTGTGGTTTACTTAGACCTTGATCATACCTTTATCAGTCGTCTTTTTATTAAGCCTTCTTCCAATACTCCAAGTTGCTTATGTCTGGAATAGTGGAAGATTACGATTATCTCTTTTAGTCTCCTTGACTTTCTTTTGGGCAAGTTATAGTACAATGTCACGAAGGTCTCAAAATGCCAGATTCCAAAATGAAGGCTGTCCTCTGAGCAGAGAGGAGGAATGTGACTGGTGGACTAGGACCAGAAGATAAAGGGAGTTGGCTCAAGGAACAAGCCACATGGGGTAGAAGAGGGCAGAGGGACCCATCCCACTGAGGGTGACTTGATTTTTGACCTATCAACATGGAGAGCCAGGGAGTACAGATTGCCATGTCCCAATCTTCACTCTTGGCTTGTGACCTGCAATGTCTATCTGCAACTATCAGTCATATTTGGGATCTTTAGGCTGCTGCATGGAGTTTCTAGGACCTTGTTCCATACATCTTAAATGTACAGTGAGTGCATCATGAATGAGATTCCTGGCAATGCCACAAAAGACTGAGGTGTAATTAGGGAGCATGTGTTGACTGTTTAGGATTCAGTTAGCTATAATATGTGATAATATGATGGTCTGATTCAGCCCAGAGCAAAACTGGAAGGTTCAAAACGTTTGATTTAAGCCTGGTGCAATGGCATGTGCCTGTAGCCTGAGCTACTTGAGAGGCTGAGGCAGGAGGCTCACTTGAGCTGCGGAGTTCAACGCTGTAGTATGCTATGATTGTACCTGTGAATAAGCACTGCACTCCACCCTGGGCCACAAAGTGAGAGATCTTCTCCAAAAAACTAAGCAGTTTGATTTTAGCATCCTTACCTCTCCCTCTCAACTCCACTATGTTTCCTCCATGCTCACAAACTTTCACCTCTTCTTTCTTTCACCTCTTAAGCTTCTCAATCCTTGATGTCCATCGACACAGTATTTTTCAAAAATTAGTCATTCCTTTATATGCCACTTTAAGATTTTTGCCAAATAACCCTAACCAACATTTATTTAATATATTCTTAAACTGACTTCCTTTTTACAAACACTTTATATTAAACACCTTGTCCCAATGTATGAAATCACAGATTTGGTAAGAGCTATAGTTACACTGTTCCTTTTTCATATAGATACATAACATCTGTATGTATATGAAAGTATACAAACATATACACACATAATATCTGTATGCATATGTATGTATATGAAAGTATAGTATACTGTGTCTTTTTCATATACATACAGACACATAATACATAATAAAAAGAATAAAATTCTGTACCAATTAAATTATCCCAGGTATCCCCCAATTTCTGGGTGCCCCAGCTCAAGGTACACAAAGTTATCAGACAGACTCTAGGGCATATCTCTGTGTGGTGATGGAAATGTTTATATCTGTGCCGTCCAACACAGCAGCCACTAGCCGCATCTAACCATTCACATCAGAAATGTCGCAAATGCAACTGTGAAACTAATTTTTTAAATGCAATTTTAATTAACATAAATTTAAACTTAAACAGCCACATGTTACGAGAGACAATGATATTGGCAAGCGTGGCTCTGGAGTATCTGTTTAAAAACAAATCATAGTAGAACAAATGAACCTTGGGCCAGATACTGTGTTACTTCATGAGCATTTTAATAGATCTATTTTCTTGTTCTTAAGAACCTTGTGAGAGAAGTATTACCTCATTCTGGTAGTAGGCACAAGTCAAAGATGGGAAGAATTTCTCGTGGGTCCTTAAATAAAAAACAATGAAGCCATTCTCTGTTATTTACACACACACACACACACACAGAGAGCGAGAGCGCGAGAGAGATCTAAGTGAGCAAATTGTCATCCCATCCCAACTACATTTGAGATTTAAAAGGTTGACATTTCCTTTTTTTCTTCTCTTTTTAAACACCCAGCCCTCCTCATTAACCAGATATCTTTATTCTCTAAATATTTACCACCCAAACAAAATCTACAGTTTAATTTGCTGTATAAAATCATTTACTGACTGATAAACCTCATTACTAAGCTCTAGCACAGCCCCTTCTACTCCTGACAGTTTTAATTCTTGTAGCAGCAGGCTACAGCGAGAGAAAAACAATCCTGTCAAATTAACGGCAGGGGTCTAAATTATTCAAATACACTAAATCCATGCAGAACCGTTCCCCTGCTCATAATTTTTCTTTGGGAGCCAACAATTAACCGGCAATATTCTAACTTAAACAATGACGGCCATTCTAAAAGAATTCTGGGAACAGTGACTGTTCTACCTTCCCATGTATCCTGCTCCTGAGGGCATGCAAAGGATGACCTCTGAATGAGCCCCCGTAGAAACAGAAGGTTTTCTCTGCCTAAACACCTCACCTCTTCAGAGCATAAATCCTCTGTGTCTTTCTTTCCTGCCACCCAGGTCAGAGACTGCAATTTGGATATCAAGGTGTGTGTGTGCGTGTGTCTCTAGCCTCTACATCGGGTGTTTGTCAGCCTGCAATTAGTTAATTGCAGATGCACCTTTCTGCCTGTGGGGGGAAAAGTGCTTCCAGTTTTCTACCTGCAAATGCAACCAAACTAATTACTGAGCTGCTGATTCAGAAAACCGACCCACCTAATTGAGCCTACGAAACAGAAAAAGAGGAAATCTCAAAATGGCCTGAGCTTCAGAACATCTGGCAGGAAGTCCTCTCACATTTGAAAAGAAAATCTTTCCTACCATGTTGGCTCTCAGTCACATTCTGCACACAGGAGGGTCTTGGGTGTTAATGGGCATTGTTTGTTGGTCTAATTCCCTATGGTTTGCAGCTCCCTATCAGCGATGGATCCCTAGCATGACACCCAATGTCAGAGTTCTTCAGTAGAACAAAAATTAGGATGTTGAACTTGACAGTTCATGCATGCATGCATTCATTTTTTCATCAAATATTTATTGAGTGTCAACTATCTGCCAAGCACACGGTACCTAGCGTCACAGTGCTAAGTGTGGAAATAGAAGGGAAAGAATGTCACTTCATAAAGGGTTCAGCCTTTTGGATCAGGGGTGATCAGAATGTGTGAACCAGAACCACCCCCGAGGTTTGTTAAAAATAAAGACGAATTAGACTCACCTTAGATGGAGTCAAAATCTCTGGGGGGACCCCAGGAACCTTCATTCTAACAAGAACCCCCAGGTGGTTCTTAGCACTTCAAAGTGAGTGAGCCTCTGCTTCCATCAGAGAGCATCAAGCAACGATGGCCGTAACAGAAATGCTACTATCAACTGGACAGACAAGATACCCGGGAAAGATTGGTGAGGGATGCACTGGGCGCCATATGGGTGGTACAGCATGAGCCGGGCCTGTTTGCGTAATTCCGAGGGCGCCTTTCTCACCATAAACAATGGCAGCCCTTCCCAGGGTGTTCATGGGCACCTTATTTTTGTTTTAATTCGTTCACAATTTTCTTTTCTTAAACATTTTATTTTACAGTAGTGTCAGATTTACGAAAAAGTTGCAAGGCAACTACACATAGTCTCCATACCTTGCACTCATTTCCCGTTTTTAACATGTTGGGTTAATGTGGGCCGTTTGTCACAACTGATGAATCAATACTGATACATTATGATTCACTCATCTCTCTACTTTCACTGGATTTTCTTAGTTCTTAGTATCCTTTTCCCACCCAGGATCCCACATTACACTTAGTCATCATTGTCTCCTTAGGCTCCTCTTGACTGTGACAGTTTCTCTGACTTTGTTTGTGATGACTTTGACAGTCTTAAGGAGTAATGGTCTAGTTATTTTGTAGAATGGCCTCAACTGGGGTTTTGGCAGGTGTTTTTTTCATGATTGGATTGGGGCTGTGGCTTTTTGGAAGGAAGAAAGAACACAGACATAGTCATTTCTATAACATACATTCACTTCAAAGGTATGTATTAGCAATATGACTTATTTTATTTTTTACTGTTATATAATAGTTGTATATACTTTGGGAGTATATGTGATAATGTTTCGATACGTGAATACAATGCATAATGATCAAATCAGGGTTACTGGGATATCCATTACCTCAAAAGTTTATATTTGTGTGTGTGTGTGTGTGTATGTGTGTGTGTTGAGAGCACTACAAATACCTTCTAGGTTTTTTGAAACAGACAATAAATTATTGTTTACTATAATTTTCCTACTGTACCATCAATACTGTAATTTATTTCTTCTCAGTGCATTTTTGTACTTTTTTTTTTTTTTTTTTTTTTTGAGACGGAGTCTCGCTCTGTCGCCCGGACTGGAGTGTAGTGGCCGGATCTCAGCTCACTGTAAGCTCCGCCTCCCAGGTTTACGCCATTCTCCTGCCTCAGCCTCCCGAGTAGCTGGGACTACAGGCGCCAGCCACCTCGCCCGGCTAGCTTTTTGTATTTTTTTTTTTTTAGTACAGACGAGGTTTTACCGTGTTAGCCAGGATGGTCTCGAACTCCTGACCTCGTGATCCGCTCATCTCGGCCTCCCAAAGTGCTGGGATTACAGGCTTGAGCCACTGCGCCCGGCTCATTTTTGTACTCTTTAACTAACTTCTCTTCATCCTCTTTCCCCTCTTCCTTTCCCAGTCTCTGATAATCACCATTCTACTCGCTACCTCTATGAGATTTTTTTTTAGCTCCCACATAAGCATGGGAACATGTGATATTTGACCTTCCTTGCCCAGCTTATTTCACTTAACATAATGATCTCCAGTTCTATCCATATTGCTGTGAAATGACAAGATTTCATTCTTTTTATGGCTAAATAATATGCCATTGTGTATACGCACCATTTTCTTTATTCATTCATCCATTGATGGGCACTTAGGTGGCTTTCATATCTTTGCTATTGTAAATATTGCTGCAGTAAACATGTCAATTTACTTCCCTAAGTCTCACCACGCAGGAGAGCATAGGATGCCACAGTGTCTCAGGATACAGATCCTTCATCTAGACTGGGACATGAGGGAAACCTTTTGAAAGGAGGCAGCTTTTTAGCTGAGTCCTGAAGAATTGATGAATGCTTTTAGTATGCATCTCCCGAGTGTCCTAGTACAGGCTGAGCATTAAGAACACAATGCAGAAAAAAAAAGACAAGGCCAATGGTCTCATGGAGACCCCAGTTAAGTGAGGGATTCAGGCATTTAGTAACATAAGTGGCAGTTAATCAGGTGGGGACACTGTGTTTCAGTCCTGAGATTTTGCCTGCAAAGGTTTCTTTCAGTTCTCACATCTCTGCATCCACCAAGCCCGTCTGGGAGGATGCTCTGTAAAGATTTCAAAGCCTCTGGCTTACCTGGAGCTGTGTGCTGATTCGTGTCCATGGAGCACAGTGAAGAGGGGAGGGGATGTGGGTGCCAAGTGGGACAACATCCATTTGATCCTTTTATATGTAAATGTGACTTTAAATAATATTTTGTAATGACCTGCATTTCTGTTAAGAAATATCTCTTGATGATTTATCTTTCTGCAATTATGACAGCCTAGTGATCCTGTTAATTAATGCCAAGGAGGGTTTTTTAGCAACTCATTAAAGGTTTTCCCTTTCAGGACACTGATGCCGATGCTCTCATACCAGCCAGGGGCAGAGAAAGTCATTTTCTTGTGGGTGGAAACTCATCTTTTGATCCTTCACGTCTTCCTTTTCCTCTCCTTCTTCTCGTGATAACATTTCTTTCCTTATTTTTTGCCTCCTCTTCTTTTTCCTCATCCTGAGTTCTCTTCTAGTCTCCTTTTTCTTTTATTCCAAAATATAGTTGCTTCTTGTTTTAAAACATTGTTTCAAATATATCAACTGTCATCAGTGGATTTCATTCTCCTGGAAAGATTTATACTATTTAATTCCATGTGTTCTATTCAACAAATTTTGTTTGAGAGTCTTCTGTGTTCTGAGTTCCCTTATTTTCCCTTATATTCTCTTATATCCCTTATTTCTCTAACATTCCCTGAGTTTCCCTTCATGAAACAATAGTGAAACAGAGTCATGCCTTGCTGGTGAAACTCTTTTTTTTGTCCCATAAAAATAACAAATGAATGAATGAATGAACGAATGAATGAAGGATGGATTCTGTGATCCAATAAATATTGTTAATGTTGTATATCCAATCCTTGCAGATTGTCAAATTCTGGCAAATCCTGCCCCCTGCTTGTTTTTGTAAATAAAATCTTATTGAAACAAAGCTGTACTTCTTCATTTACGTATTGTTTGTGGCTACTTTTCTGCTGCAATGGCAGAATTGAGTAGTTGCAAAAAAGACCATTTGGCCTGCAAAGCCTAAAATATTTACCCTCTGGCCCTTTACAGAAAAAGTTCACTGACCTTGCTGAAGCCCATCTTTGGACATTCTGGATGCCCATTATATATTTAAAGAGTGAAATATTCTGCAGTCAGGAAACTTGCTTAATTCTTTTCCACCCATTTCCCCCTCTCCCCATATTTGATCATAGAAGCCTCCTTCAATTCATCTTATAAATTTACTTGGGGACATTTTTCTTGGATGTAATGTTCAGCCTTGAAGATTCTCTTCTGTGTCTGACTTTATTTTGGTTTTCTCATCTTCCCGGCTTTCTGGCTTCTGGCTTGATTTGCAGTAGAGCCAAGTGTTTTACCCCCAGAAAATCCAAACCTGCATCCTGCCCCCCATTTCTTAGCCTCTGTGAAAACATCTTTCTGTTCAGGCATGAGAGTAAGGATTCTCCTTGGCTCCTATCGAACACCATTTCTCTTTCCAGAAGCAATGATGTTCAGAAATCAAGTTACCACAAATGGCAAAGCAAGTTAGACTGGTTTTCTGTTCATGAGTTTCCACTCTTGTCTCAAATGACTCATCTCAACGAGAACTCACTTTTGTTGTGATTCATTTTTCTGAGCACTTTTTGAAAGCAAAAGTAAACTGGGATAACTTTGAGGATCAGTCAGCCTTAAAGAAAGGGGGCATAGTAATGTAGAAAAATCCCGGAAGGCATAGATTTCCCCTAAGATTCAGAGTGAACCTGGGACAGCTACGGAAGAGGAGATATTCTCCCTTATCCTGGAAAACAGGGTGGTAGTTTGGGGAGAAAACAAACAAACAAAAACACTAGGATTAAAATTTGGCACTTGGAGAGTAGGGGGAAAGTAGAAACAGGTTCCCATGTCACTTTCCAGTTCTCATAAATGAGGCCTGAAGGGAATGCTGGGTATCAAGTGGGAGATGGAGGCAGGTATGTTTTTACCAGGGTTAGTGGCGATGTAGTCAATAAACAAATGCCAGCCACAGAAATAAGAGAAAGGTGTTGTCAGAGCCAGGCCAATAACTGTAGGTCTAAGAGATCAGATTGAAGTCAAGGGCCAATGCACAAAGGCCACTGTAAGTGTGGCAGACAGAACTGTAAAAAACTATTTTCCCCAAGTCTTGAAGATTTTCTGCTCTAATCTCCAGGAATATAAATATGCTGCGTATTACTCCCATGATTTTGTTACTTTACATGACAATGAGATTTTGCAGGTGTAATTAACGATACCAATTCTTTGACTTAAGATAGGAAGATTAGCAATTTTCTCCAGTTGGTGGCAGGAGAGGAAGTTAGAAAGATGTGACTCACAAGAAGGATTTGATGCACTGCTGATGACTTTGACAACGCAGGGACTGGAGCACAGCCTCTTGGAGCTGAGGGCAGCTTCCGCTGATGCTAGCCAAGAAATGGAGACCTCCATTCTACATCACAAGGAACCAAATTCTGCCAACAACCTAAATGTGCCTGGAAACATGCTCTTCCCCAGAACCTTCAGATGGGAGTCCAGGCCGGCAAAGTCTAAAACATTTACTATCAGGCTGCTTAAAAAAAAAAAAAAAAAATGGTTGCTGACTTCTGATTTAGTCCATTTTGGGGTTTTTTGTGGTAGATCAGATCTAGCCAGAAGAAGATATTTTTCCTGGATCACATACAAATAAATGCATAGTGAGTACATAAATCCAGAGTTCCCAAATCTCGGAGTTAGAAGGGCTCCTGGAAACACTTTGGAAATGCTGCAATAAAGGAAAGAGAGGAGCCCAGGAGCATGAATAAGGGAGAAGCCATGAATGGAAGGGTATAGAAAAAGAAGTCGGCCATGGCACAGATTAGGAGAGACTATGCCAAGGCCAATTTGGAGGAATAGTCAAAGAACACATGGGCAGGAGGATGCAGATAACCTGTGAGCTGAGATGGGCAGACAAACCAACTAAAGATTAGGAGGGGAGTGAAGATGTAGTATCAAAAGTGCAAAAGGTACATAAAGAGTAACCCCCTCTGGGGAAACCCAAAGTAAACTAAGGCCTGATTATGAATCCTAGCAGCATGAGAGTAAGTGGGTGGGGGTAGTGGAGGGATGGCGGGCTACCCAGTGTTACAGACACGGAGAAAAGTGGATACAAACCCCAAGGCAAGACATGGCATGCAGTGATTAAGAAACAAAAAGAAACTCAATGTAGATCATTTGGTCTGAACATTTTTTTAATCTGACCTCACTCTAGGTGAGACAACTCCCCCTGGTCATCCCCAAGCTAAACTTGAAGCTGGGACTTGTCAGCTACATGGATTTGTCTGAGCCAAAGTCTTCCACATATGGGAAGAAAACACTAGCTCATTGTTCTGGTTGTGCTTTAAAAAATGAAACAGGGCTGGGGGTGGTACCTCATTCCTGTAATCCCAACACTTTGGGAGGCTGAGGCAGGCAGACCACAAGGTTGGGAGTTTGAAACCAGCCTGGCCAACATGGTGAAACCTGTCTCTACTAAAAATATAAAAATTAGCCAGGCATGGTGGCACGAGCCTGTAATACCAGCTACTCAGGAGTCTGAGGCAGGAGAATCACTTGAACCCAGGAGGCAGAGGTTGCAGTGAGCCGAGATCATGCCATTACACTCCAGCCTGGGCAACAGAGTCAGACTCAGTCTCAAAAAAAAAAAAAAGAAAAGAAAAGAAGAAAGAAAACAAAGAAACAGAACAAAACAAAAATTCCTAATGTCAACCATCTGAAGCCACCAGGTTCTGCTGTGAGCTAGATTATTTTGCCCATAATTCAGCAAAAATAATACCACTTTTTTAGATTAAGAGAATATGTTGAAAATCATATTGGAGTCATTTTAAACCACATTCATTGGTGTTGTACTGATTGATGTTAGAAATATATAAATAGAATAATAGTGACTAATGGGTGAAGATGTTATTATCTTTTTCTGGTAAGTTTGGTTAGACAGACTTAAAAGTAAAAGAACTAATGGTCTTAAATTCACTCTTTAACTCTTCAAAGAGATCCAGCAATTAATATAAACAAGAAACAAATGGAGAAGCTGATTTTCTTTTTGGTACTATTTGTTGATTTTTTCTCTTCATGTAGTATCACTGAGTCTCACTGTTAGTATTCTAGTATTCTACTACTAAAGAACTGTTTTAAAACTTACATTCATCAATTTTTTGAAATTTTATTGCATATTCTAATTTGAACAGAAACGTAAGACTAGAATTTCACTTATTACAATGATTCGCCAATATATTGCAGGAGTAAATATGGAATTTAAATGCAATTTTCTTCCAAAAGCTACACTACTTCTTCACACAAACATTCACCGAATTCACTGAAACATCAAAAGCAAGCCTGTTATAGAAGCCTATAGCAAAGTCTGACATGTCCTGGAAAATTCTCCAATGGAACAGAGAGGGCTCCAAGGCTAAAATTTAAACTATTTTCCTGAAAGTTTAATTTCCATGGTTTGATTTCAACAAAAAGCAGTTTTCATTATGGTTTTTAGTTTGCTCATAATTGAAAGGGAAAATTCTCCCCCTGAGAGACTATCCCCAGATAGCTCTCTTTGACAGTGAGATGTCTCCCTCTTGGCCAGAAGCCACAGAAATGGGTCCCACCACCCCTCCCCCCGCAAGTTAGATCATTAATTGTTCTTCATCAGGTCTACATACAGTAAGCTGAGAATCTAGGCAATTATGCAAATAAGTCAAGCAAAAACCGATGCATGTGCTCCAGTGAGCCACGATTTTCATTGACAGTAGCTTTGACTTGACTTGTCCAGATAATTGCTTCAAGTTCTCCATGACCCTACTGCAAAATGTGTGAGCTCCCAGAGACAGTGTGTGATTTTTTTGGACAATGCCACCATCTTCCGAAATAGGAGGGGTATGGAGAGGGATGAGTAATGACGGTCTTCGTCTAAAACAAACACAACCTCTGTTAGTTTGGGTTCCCTGAGAAGCTGACCCTGAGACAATAATTCAAATGAACACCCATATGGTTTATCCAGGAGGTGATCCCAGAAAACATGAATAGATAGAGGGTTGGGAAAGTAAGATAACAAATTACCTGTGTTAGTAAAGAGCTTAGTCCTACTGAGGAACTCTGAGAACAAGGGTAGAACTCTGCTTAGAGTTCCCACCTGACAGAGATACACAGATACCCAGCAGTCGTTGAGTGCTTCAACTGGGGGCATTAACACTACAGCACTTGGGGCAGAATGGGCTCCAACCTACAGCGAAAGTTCTTAGGCAAAGAGATGCAAATGCTGGCCTGAGAATTTTGGCTGGCAGGCCCTGCAATGACAAATCCCAAAGTGATATTTATAGGATGCCAACTTTACCCCCAGACTTCCTCAAGCCAAAAACCCTCAATTTCTGTGGCCCCTGGTCTGAAAAAATTTTTCTTCCATTCTCTGCTTTCAGAACAAAGCTAGATGTCTGGAGATGAACTTGAAGAGCTGTGATTCTCCTGGAGAAAGTAGACATATACAGAACTTTGTAATCTATTTGCTAAGCTAAAGTTATTTGAGACACTCTGGTTAAAACAGTCACCAAAATGATTTATGAGTCTAGTGACTCCTCTTGGGAAACCAACTCTAAAATGCTATCTATTCTTACTCTCAGATGCCATTTTTTTTCTGTTTTGAATATTAAAACTGAAAGATCCCACTGTACCTGGTCTTTGATTTGTATGTCTTTCAACAGCCTTTGGCTCAAGGTAATATAATTCTGACTATTTTCTTTGGGAGACTACACGTGTAACCAGGCCAAGCCAAATTAACAAGTATTTATTTAGCACTTAATATGTATCATGATTACAGAAGGTAAATACTTCTAAACCACTTGCTTGCTGTATTATCTGTTCTAAGACAACTGTTTTTTTCCCCTCATTTTCTGTGGTATTATTGGCAAATAAGGCTGGAAGAGAGAGCTAACAATGGACTTCTGGGATGGAAAACTTAATTTCTTTCTCAGCATTTTGGTTCACATGATATTCTTAGAAAACTCAAATATATAGAACTCAGGAATTTTCACTAAAAATATTTACCACAGGATTCTTTATTATTTCAATTACAAATTCTTTTAGGAATACTTGAGAGTATTAGATTTATCCAAATTTGATGCTGTACAGAAATCTAGGGTAATCTTTTGTGTCCAAGGTCTACATGTATACACAAACACCCAGACAATAGTTTTTAAGGAAGTAGCCCTTGCATGTCATTCTTATTAGCTTGAAAATAATTTCTCTCATCCTTTGATCCCCTTCTATTGTGCTTTGTGTTCTGAGTGCCTTCCCTACCTCCCCTGAACTAGTGAGTTGTGTTTCTGATTCCCTTTGCCAATATCTATTTTTATCTGTCTATTTTATACCCTGATAAATTCCTCAGAGTGGGGACAGTGTCTTATTCATTATAAAATTCTCCTCCTTCCCCTTTTCCTTCCCTTCCTCCTTCCCCTTCCTCTCCTTCTCCTTCTCCTTCTGACAGAGTCTTGCTCTATTGCCCAGTCTGCAGTGCAGTGGTACAGCCTCGACTCACCATAACCTCTGCCTCCTGGATTCAAGCAATTCTCATGCCTCAGCCTCCCAAGTAGCTGAAATTACAGATGCATGCCACCATGCCTGGCTAATTTTTGTATTTTTTGTAGAGACAATGTTTTGCCATGTTGTCCAGGCTGGTCTTAAATTTGCAACAAGTGATCTACCCACCTCAGCCTCCCAAAGTTCTGGCATTACAGGCATGAGCCACTGCACCTGGCCTTATTCATTACAAAATTATTCTTTTGCTTAAGACAGATACTGGATATAATGTATAATCACAAATACTTGCTGAGTTGACCTAAGGAAAAGCCTTATTCTGGTAAAGGGTATCTGCAAAAATCAAACAAACAAATAATCCACACCAAATATTATACTTACTGGTGAAATATTTAAAGCTTTCCATTGAAATTGAAAATAAAACAAGAATGTCCCCTATTGTGACTTCTATGTAATCTTGCATCGCAGAAAATTTGTGTTCAATGAGTAAAGGAACACAAATTTTAAAAATGAAGTAAGAAATAAAGGAATGTAACCATCGTTAGCAGACATTAACATTATTGAAAAGTAGAAATCTAAAAGCATCTACAAATAAAATATAAGAACTAAGAACTGAATTTATCAAGGTTGCTAAATACAGTCAAAATGCAAAAATTAGTGTATTTCTGTAGGCAGACAATAAATAACTAGAAAATAAAATTAAGGCAAGTATGGCATTAACAATAGCGTCACACAAATCATTAGAAATAACCTAATGGAAGATGTGTAAGACTTCTACACAGAAAACTATAAAATATCATTGAAATACATGGAAGAAGACTTAATAAATGGAGGCACATAGCAATATGTTGATTATTTCCAAATGTACCTATATGTTCAATACAATCTTTAACAATCGACATGTTTCTATGTGTGAGTAAATGGAGAAACTTCTAAAATTTGTGTAGAATTCTTGAGAGCTAAGAGTAGCCAAGACAACCCTGAAGAAGAAGAAAAAAAGTAGTAGATGTATACTATCATATATCAAGAATCATTACAAAGCTACAGTAAGTTAGTGTAGTATTGAAGGAAGGATAGAATAATAAAGTGATGCAAAGAAAAGAGGGTGTCTTAGTTCGTCTTGTGTTGCAATGAAGGAATACCCAAGGCTGGGTAATTTATAAAGAAAATAGGTTTATTTAGCTCACGGATCTGTAGGCTGTACAGGAAGTGTGACACCAGTGCCTGCTTCTGGTAAGGCCCTCAGAAAACTCCCAAACATTGGGGGAAGGGAAGGGGACTGAGAATGTACAGATCACACAAAGACAAAGAAGCAAGAGACAGCAAGGGGAGCAGCGCTACACCCTTTTAAGAAACCAGATCTCCCATGAAGTAACAGTGCAGTAACTCACACTTTACCACAGGACCACACCAAGCTGTTTATGAGGGGTCTGCCCCCATAATCCAAACACCTCCTACCGGACCCCACTTCCAACATCGGGAATTAAATTCCAAGATGAGATTTAGAAGGGACAAATATCTAAACTATTCTCAGGGAGTTCAGAAACACACACATGTCACTCACTTTATGGCATAGATGACCCTAGAGCCAAGTGGAAAACAAAATGGGCTTTTCAATACATGATGCCAAGTCAATTATATTAATTTTGTTCATGTGAACAAAAACTAAATGTTCATCTGAGAGCAAATACAAAAATTAATTTCACATGTATATCTAAATGTAACATACTAAAATGTCTAGCAGTTAATGCAAGTGAGAATCTTGATGAACTTAGGGTTAAAAACAGATTCCTTAAGCTGAACTTAGAAAGCACTAACCCTAAAGGACAAGAATATAAACTGACTAGTATTAAAATTAAGGACTTCTGTTTATATTTTAAATATCCATTAAAAGAATGAAAAGATAAACTATAAAAGGGATGTATTTGCAATAATCTAACAAAGGATTTATCACACATACACACAAATCAATCAAAAGACAAAGCAATATAAAAATAAATGATATTAAATGATTATAAGCAAAGTAAAGGCACAGTAAAATATCATTACCCATCCACCAGAATAGCTAAAATGGAAAACAACAAGAAGCATTCTCCAGGCTGCAGAGTAACGGAAGCACTCATGCATTGCTGGTGGGAGTGAAAATCAAAGCAGCCACTTTGGAACATTCTCAGCTTTTACACACACATACTCTGGAACCCAGCAGTTTCACTCCTGGTATATACATACAACAAAATGCATTTATATGTACAATAGAAGCCTCACAAATAAGAGTGTTTATAGAAGCATTATTTGTAATCACCAAAAACTGAGAGCAGGCCAAGTGTCCCTTAGTGGTAGAATGAATAAACGTTGTGTTAACATAGTGAAATTCTACGTCGCAAAAAATGTGTTATAGATGAATTTCACAAACATAATGTTTAGTGAATAAATCCAGATACAAAGGAGCATATAGGATTCCATGTATATGATGTTCAAAATTAAGCAAATGTTATCTATGCCATCAATAGTTGAAATAACGGTTACCTTTGGTTGACTGAATAAGGTCGTAAGGTGAGTTTCAGTATATCACTGATGTATTTCTGATCTGGATGGTGGTTACATGGATGTGTTCAGTGTGTAAAAATTCATTAAGTTGTATAGTTACAATTTGTATACATTTCAATCTGCATGTTATATATTTTTAAAATATGGTAGTAAGTGTGAACCTCACTGCATTTGTGCAATGATTTTCAAGACTATGACATTTTGCCTGGATTGCTTGTCCCCTAACTATCCTTCTGACTAGTGTGGCACTTGCAGCACATGTCTGAAGGTGGTCTTGCACTTGCCAAGTTTTTTTTTTTTTTTTTTTTTTTTTTTTTTTTTTTTTGCAAATACAAAGAGTAAAGGGAGCACAGAGTCACTGAAGAGGAAATCTGAGAATTAACAATAAGCCAGTTCATATAAGACCTTGTAGGCTCTTCTAGTTACCTACTACTCTATAACAAATCATCCCCAAATTTTATGGCTGAAAACAACTTTCTTTGTTTTTCTAGCAAATGTACAGTTTGGGCAGTGCTCAGCAAGGATGGTTCATTGCTGCTGCACATGGCATCAGCTGGAGCAGCTTGATGCCAGGGTTGGAGAATCTACTTTAAAGATAGCTCTTTTACACAACTGCTAAGGTGGTGTTGGCTGGGAGCTCAGAACAGGCTGTATGCTTCTCCTTGGGCATCTTGTGCTTTCTTATAATGTGGTGGCTGGGTTCTAAGAGTGAGTGTCCCAAGAGAGCTAGAAAGAAGTACATGGCATTTTTATGACCTAGACTCCAAAGTCACATAGTGTCACACAGTGTCACTTCTACCATATCCATTGATGAAGGCAGTCACAAAGCCAGACCCAGTTTCAAGAGAATGGAACAAAGACCTTTCTTTATGAGGGAGTAAGAAGCTTCCAGAAGAGGATATTGGATAGGGCATGCTATTTTGGCCACTATAGAAAATAAAATCTGCCACATAGGCCATGGAAAGGTCTTTGATTTTTCTCTTCCATTATAGGGTTTTGAACAGAGAAGTTACATGACCTGAGACCTAAGATATTTTTTGCCTTATTATTTTACCTTATATTTTTGTATAGTCTTTGATACCTTAGGAAAAAATTCATCCTGAGACTAAAACATATGGGTAATTACATATAGGATTGTGACCCTATGGAAGTAAAATGCCCAGCATATTATAGAAGATTGCCAAATGCTAAGTCCTTTAATACTGTAACCTGGTCATATCCAAATGCTAGACCTGGGCAAACCTAAGAGCTCTGGGCAAATTTACCTACGGGCCTCAGAAGTTTTGTACACAGGCATCTGCATGAATGAGGGAAGAGGGTAGAAGAGACCAGTTTTCTTAGGCTGGGGTGCTGGCTTTCTGGGTAAAGACCCAGGCTGCCTAGAGAAACAACACAGAGGTAGTATCTATTGGAATGTGTCTTGACTCTTACGGTAGAGCAAATCTTCTCTTTATTTGGAGAGCTTTCCCAGTTCTTACACAGAGGCAGAAAAGTATTGGATGAGGTGAGTGAGGAGAAATACTGCACCTGCTTTCTATCCTCTTGGACTTTAGAGATTTGAGCAACAGATGTGCTCAAATCTGTGAAGGTAAGGTAGATAAGTAGGTCACAAGATGAGAGAAGAGAGAAGCCCAGGGGAAGACTCAGTAAATTCGATGAAATAATCTTTAGGTTACCTTTAAAGGACAATATAGCATCATGGAAAAATTATGGGTTTGGCCATCAAAGAGGACTGTATTTGAGTCCTACTCACTCTGCTCACTAGTTCTGTGGTGATGGGCATGTAGTGAAATTGCATTTTAATTTGTCTCTTAACAAATCAAATAGTAGCCACCAAAGAGCATTTTGAGGATTAGATGTGATAATATACGTGATACCCTTAGTAGAATTATAGTAAACATTTCAAAAATGCTAGGGCCCTTCCTCTCTCTAAATAGCCTATATTTATCCCTTCTTTTTTATTTTCTGGGTTGGCATAGTTAAGATTTTATATACTTGGCCAGTACTCCTGGGTAATTTTTTCTAGAAATGACTTATCAAGTCCAGAAAAGACGACTCATTGAAGTTCTAACATTTTTTTTCATGGAATTAAACAAACTTGGGAAGTAGTTTGATTTACTATGAATAGAAAGGATAGTGAAGAAAAATGAATTCAACATTTTCTTTAACTTTTAACAACTGTAGCACTAATTTTAAAAACAAAAATAAAAATCTAAAGAGACAGTAGTAGATGGAAGGAATCCATAGAAAATTAAATAATAATAATGTTAGTGGATCGCTGATAAACCATAATTGAGAGATATTTCCTGAATCTAATAATGTCCTATACCTAAGTTTATTTCTGAGCCAATGTAGTAATCATCACTGCCAATGTCAAGAAGCACTTGTCATGTTTTTTTAATGTCCATGAAGTGTAGCTAAGAATAAGGCACAAGTTGCTGCCATCTTGTTGTTCTAGATGGATGATACTGGTGGAATCAGATTATAAAGGAAGACACAGTAGTTGGCTACAGCCAGCTCTTCCCAGCTCATGAGAGTAGAGTGTGTGCATTTCATCCTAACTTCCTGTTCACTATCATCAGTCACCCTTACAGCTTGAACTCAGAAATCATAAGCCATGCTAGGAGTATTCACATCATGAAAATTGGCAAAAGCCACAAATCAGTCCTTTCTTACTCTCCAAGGCTGGCACACCACTGGATTGACAGGTCATTAAATGAAACATTTTTTTTTCTTTTTTGAGACGGAGTCTCAGTCTGTCGCCCAGGCTAGAGTGCAGTGGCCGGATCTCAGCTCACTGCAAGCTCTGCCTCCCCGGTTCATGCCATTCTCCTGCCTCAGCCTCCCAAGTAGCTGGGACTACAGGCACCTGCCACCTCGCCCGGCTAGTTTTTTGTATTTTTTAGTAGGGAGGGGGTTTCACTGTGTTAGCCAGGATGGTCTCGATCTCCTGACCTCGTGATCCACCCATCTCGGCCTCCCAAAGTGCTGAGATTACAGGCTTGAGCCACAGCACCTGGCCGAAATAAAACATTTTAACAGCTTCATTAAAAGGTAAAGAAACTATATTACACACAAAGATTTTGTCTTTATTTTAAATAGACGAATAAAATGTATGTACTTGGGGCTAGAGAAAACTTTGAATTTAGAACTTCTATTTTGAGTTCAAAATCAGTGGAATGAAAACCATCTAATTTAATTAAAAAGAACTTCATTGTGTTTGAATTCAGTGAAAGAGGGGGATTTTTAAAGAATTGATTTTTGTTTTAAAGTTCAATAAAATTTTATTAATTTAATTAGTTCCTATCAATTTTTAAATAAGCTGTGGCTTAGATTAAATTTGCTCACACACACACTCTCTCTCTCTCTTTTAAGCCAATCTCCTCTGAGCATATTAATGGATCTGGTCTTATAATTCTGCAGATGGAACACCATGGTGCTTTTAAATCAAGTGAAGTTTTGGCCCAGGATTTTGACGTATCGTTTCCATGGGGGTGGGGAAAAGGAACAGAACCTACAAACTGGGACAAAAAAGATTTTGGCAAGAAGCAGGAAGGGGATTCTGTTTATGGCAGCTGTTAATTTAAGCCAGTTCCACTGGGCATCCTGTTCAGGTAGTTGATTTAAGAGTGGGAGCAGGCATCAGACATGCAGAAGAGTCTGACTCTATGTTCTGTGTGTGGGGGCATGGGGTGGGCTGGAGGAATGAGGTGCATCGCGCAACACAATTAGAAGAGGGCCACCTTAGAAGATAAGGGACCTACCAGAGGAACCCTGATGAGTTCCAAGATCTCATCAGAGCACATTAATAAATTCAGAGGAACAAGTAAAGAGAATCAATAGACAGGTAACAAGAATAGAGTTACATTCCGAGGCATGAGAATCCAAGTGTGATCAAACCTTTTCCCAAATGCTTTCTTCCACATATTGCTCCCACAGGATGCTTTCCAAAAACAGGGATTAGCAATCAAATAATTTCACAATGTAGGGGCATACTCTAGCTGCTTTTCTAAATACACAATGGACATTGGTATATTTAAAGCTCTGACGAGTATTAGAGTTAATAAAGCAATTTATCTTTGTTTAACCGACTCCTTTGAACACAGAATAATTTTTGCAATCACAATATGCACATTGATGTTCCACAGAGCATCAATTTAAGATATGGTGTACTGGGAAGAGCTTGGACTTCGGATACTAACACTCCTAGGCCAAAACTTTAACTTCTGCCATATTACAAGCTGAGTGAGTTTGAAGAAGTCACCTCCTTAAGCCTCAATTTCTTTATCCATTAAATCAGGAGAAAATAATACCTTAGCAGGAGAATCTTTGAAGACTGGAGATAAGGTCTCTAAAGAAACCAGCACAGCACAAGGCACGTAACAGATGTTTAATACAGGGTTGCCCTAGATACTCCCCATGCAAAGGCAGGTGAGATTTCAAAAGGGAAATTGCTGAAATCAAGAAGTGGCAGAGAAGTTTGCAGAATCCAATAACCCGTCATCTCCTCTTGATACTCCTGCTTTCTTGGGGCAAACTTGGGAGATCACGTCATCATTCTGAGCCTCATTTTCCTCAAGATAAACTACGTTTGTCAGTGATAGGAGTTCAGAGGCTCATTAAATACAATTTGGGGCAGGTAATGTAGGCAAAATGTACACACAGGGTCAGCCTTCTGTGTTTGTTATAAGCAATATCTATTGTGGAGCTTCTGTTTTTTCAAGCTATCTGAAAGAAAAGAGTTGTGTCTCCTAGAAGACTCCAGGATCTGAAACAAGAGGATTAAATGAGATGATGTTTATAAAAACCTCAGCATAGGCCAGGCATGGTGTCTCACTCCTGTAATCCCAGCACTTTGGGAGGCTGAGGTGGGTGGATCACCTGAGGTCAAGAGTTTGAGACCAGCCTGACCAACATGGTGAAACCCCATCTCCACTAAAAATACAAACAATTAGCCGGGCATGGTGGCACATGCCTGTAATCCCAGCTACTTAGGAGGCTGAGGCAGAATGGCTTGAACCCAGGAGGCAAATGTTGCACTGAGCCAAGACTGCATCATTGCACTTCAGCCTGGGCAACAAGAGCGAAACTCCATCAAACAAAATAAACAACAACAACCAAAACAAACAAACAAACAAACAAACAAACAAACCTCAGCATAAACAACAGTGGTCTGGAGAAAAGAGAAAGGCCCTTTGCATTGTAAGAACATCCAGACTTTGCATGGTTTTACTTTGCAGCTTTTCTTCACTGGTGGAGCTTGCCTGCAGGTTTGTGGGAGGAGTGTACCATGGGATTAGCATCCAGGCAGTCCTTTCCCAGCTCTCCAGTCACTTTTAACACAGCCTTAAATTGGCTGAGTCATGAGTAGAGGATTGGTTCAGATATTCATTTCTGACATATTTGCTGTGCAGTTTACTCATGCCAGGCATTTTGAATTACTGGGAGTATTGAGAGAAAGAAGGTGCAGCCCCTCCCTGACACAGCTCGTGGTTGGGGTGGGGGAACAGATGTACATGCTAACTGATCATTAAACCACAAAGCCATGAATGCTGGGATAATCCATGAAAATTCTTAGAATACTGTCTGAGCACATGATAAGGGCTCAATTCATCTTGATTACTATTATGATCAATATAATTATTATTATTAAACACACAGGTTGCAATGGGAACATCAAGGATGGGTGGGTGGATGGGGGATGGCTCATTTTGCCTGGAAGCTCAGAGAAAACTTCACAGAGAGAAGCCGCTATTTGAGTCTTGAAAAGATGAGAATATGGCCAAGTTCAGGAGAGGGAAAGTGCATCCCAATGGTCAAAGAAATATGTACAGAAGCCTTGATATGAATATCTGACCCACGCTGAGATGCCTGCAGGTATTTTAGCAAGGCTACAATATGAAAGGTGTGCGTGTATATGTATGTTTTAGTGGCTAAAGATGAAAATGAAAAGACGAGGGAATAAGAATCAGTTTGAGAAGGTGTTTGTTCTTCTTGCTGAGAAGTATGGAATTAAGTGTGATTTCAATAGAAGCATGGCCCATTTATAAAAATATATACATGGAAATAATAAAAAATATCTCATCAATTGATTCCAATTCAAGAAGTCTGTTCTTTTTTCATTAAGAAGTCTATCCTTACAGAGCAGAATTGTATCAAAATGTTAGACAAAATCTGAATGGAGAGGAATTGTGGTGTAAACGTTGATACAGCTCTATAATACAATTATGTAATTATTAAGATTGTTATTAAAGAACAGTATTAAGTAGCCTGGAAAAACTAAACCATGGGGCATCAACTGAAAAATGTACAGAAATAAAACTGGCTATCAGAGGAATCTCAATTTTATTACAAGTTATATTTGGCTAGACGATTAGAAGTCAATATTCTGAAAGGTTAGAGTCATTACCTAACCATTGAAGGGATCGTGGAAAATTTTTATTTTCTTTTTTTGAATTTATTCCAATCAGGGCGAAGAAGGGGAAGGAATCTTGTGCCCTAGTAGAGAAACCAGGTAATCAGCCCACAGATTACAGGCTCCCCACACCTTCCTGGTCTGTCCTATGCTTCCTTCAGCTGAAAGGGAAGGTTGGGTGAGTTTTGAGTGGTTCAATTCCCCACAATTGCAGACAGCAACCATAAAGCAGAACTGTCTCCAACAAGAGCTGCAAGAGTTCCTAGCGGGAGAGATCAGGGTGGCCATGGTGAATGGGAAGGCTTCCTGTAGGAGGTAGTATTTTACTTGGTCTTAAAGTGTGGGAAGATTTAGAAGGATAGGAGGGAGAAAACTCAGCCTGCAACCACTTGTTTTGTCTAGCTCTTTAATGAGGATTTTAACTCTCTTTCTTGAAGAACTGTAGCCCACTGGTGCCATATCCACATGTCAATGCCTCTTTTGGAAAAGGTGATAGAATGAGCCAATCACCTGGTGGAAAACATGTTTATAATCATAGAAGCAATTACAGCAGCTACCACTTGGTGAACACTTGTTAAACACTTTACCTATTTTTCCTCATCAGTGTTCACAGGAGCCCTGTTGCAATTTGCCCTTTACAGATTGGAAAATGGAGGCTTTGAAAGATCATCTAAGATTAACAAACACATAAATGCTAGAGATAGAAATAGAATCTGGGTCAGTCTAGCTTCAGAGCCCATGAGTACAACCAATGGACACTGTCCATTGCAAGAGTTTTTCATTTGTAACCAATGTCAGTCACTTACCCAGTCACTTACGCACCTATCCTCATCATAATTGGTGAGAGAGTCAGGACCTACAACATGGTATCCATTTCCTGAATGAAGGCAGTGAGGTACTGAGATCCATTTATTCACTCATCAAATATTTCAGTGTTTGTTGAATGAATACAGTGGGCAAAATGTCACATTCAGTGATGAGGATGACAATACTTATAGACCTTTTAGACTAGAACCAGTTAAAGTGTTCCTAAGGCTTGATGACATGTTAAGGGGGACCAGTGTCCTTAGTGCTGGCCTGAGTACCAAGTTTTGTGTTCCCCTTGGCCATTCGTATGGGTGCCTCGTCATCCAATAGAGAAACCTCTGAACATGCTGTGTATCCTTAGAGAGATCCCTTCCTCCTCTGAGCCTCTGTCTCACACTAAAGAACAATAAGGCCACATTCAATAATTTCCAAAGCCTTTCCAGTGTTCAGGTATAATTCTGCATCTCACCTTAAAAAAATACGGTTTCTTATGACACAAAGGGGAAGAATAAATCACAGACAGGAAACACTGAGTGAGAAAAGTGATGTCGCATGTATGATTCAATTTGTATTCAGTTCAAAACAGGCATAACTAACCTATGGAGTTAGAAATCAAGATGCTGGTTACCCTTGGAATGGAGGGTAACTGGAAGAATGAAAGAGGGATGCCCCTTTGGGTGCCAGATGTATTCTGAGTTTTGATGTAAGCGCTGTTTCCACCTGTATATTCACGTTACTGTTTTGTCAACCTGTATTCTTGCCAATTTGGGCTCTTCTATTTATGTCTTTAAAAATACCTTCATAAAATAAATTCAAATAGAATCTAAAGAGAGTGGTAGGGTAGGAAGTGCTTCTGGTGGTCAGGAGGGCAAGACCACAAAGAGGTCAGGAGCTCCTGACTTACTTTGTGACCAGGGCAAGTCAACTCCCCTTTCCTGAGCTGTGGGAGGTCACTCAGGGCAACAGCCTTATTTTACAGATGAATGCCACAAGTTCCATGCAATCAGCACTGGCTGGCTTTTCTCACTTCTGAACTTGGATGGGTAGAGGACACGCTGTACCTGCAGCATACACCCCGGAGCCTGGAGGTCTTGGAAAGAGCACACTATCCTGAGTATTCAACAGGTGGCAGTCTTTGCTCAGCGTCAAGATGCTTCGGGTCCACAGGGGCTGCTTTGGTAAGGCAGAATTAGCTAGGACGCT
The DNA here is from genome assembly GCF_002776525.5 of Piliocolobus tephrosceles. Lineage (NCBI taxonomy): Eukaryota > Metazoa > Chordata > Mammalia > Primates > Cercopithecidae > Piliocolobus > Piliocolobus tephrosceles. Next base: position 64,809,101 of record NC_045450.1, on the reverse strand, counting down.
AATCTTGAGGAGAAAGGTATCTCTATTTCTTGGGGTGGGGGTCTTACCCCAGGGTTCCCAACTCAAATACTCCTGCTCCTAACCATTCTATTTAGGGTTCTCAGTTCTTCCAGGAGAAGCCTGGGACAGGAGGCTCCCCAAGCCCCATTCTGTGGAGCAGTTTCCCCAGACCTTGAGACTGCCTCAGCTGAGGGTCATGGGCCTCACTCAGGGTCTTCCCCCTGCGGGGTGGTGGAGCAGGGGTTGTCTATCTTTGAAAACAAGAAAGAGATAACTTTCTGGGAACCTGGGTGAATGCTGCAACAGAGAAAGGAGTGTGACTATTTCATTACGGGGGCTCGAGTTATTACACAACATTACAAAACCAAGTGTGTTGGCCGGAATCCGAGAAGCACGTTTAAATGGGTGAAAATAGTGGGAAAAGAGGCCCACAGTGGGGAAAGACTCAAGGAAGGCCGCTGCAGGGCCCTGAAGGGAGGGACCAGCCCTTTAGGTCTCCTGCCAGATGTATGTAAAGTAGCCTCCATCACCCTCTGCCCTCACGCTAAGTGCATTCCAAGGTGAGGGTGCACTCAGTAATGGCAGGACAGTGGTGACATTCAGGAGCCCACGAACTTCTACTCTCAGACTGGGTAATTCTGGAGGATGGGGGGCTCTCAGGCAGTACCTCCTTTCTTGAGGGACCAAAAGGGCTGGAAGAGGCTTAGAACTCAGAGTCACTCCAGGAGGCTGCCCTTGAGTCTCAGATGTCTGAGTTAAGTGATAGTCGAGGCTGGAAAAATATACTGAGACCTGTTAATTAGGGTTGGCTTAAGGATGGGGTATACCACAGGGTTCAACGCCTCCCTCTAGTTGATGGACAAGAACGCACAAAGTCTCTTTATTTAAAGCATTGAGGATTTTCTCCTCTGCGTCGCATCTCATCATGTTTTCTTCTATAACACAAGCCTACTTCTGTGGAGTTAATGAAAAGAATAATATAAAAACATGCAATGAACTATTATGGGATGAGGTATTCTGCTAACTTTGCACTTTTTATTTATTTTTTTATAAAGCACTGAAGTACGTACTATTATTATCCCCATTTTACAGATGAGAACATTAAGGCTTAGAGAGGTTAAATAAGTTGCCTAAAGTCATTCTCCGAGTAGATGTCAAAAAGGAATTGAAATCTAGGCTTGTTTGAATCCAGAGCCCACACACTTTATCTTTCTGGGTTGGAGACTGTGTCAAAAGCCTCCCGGAATTTTCCAACTCCCTGATAATCCAAGGGAGGTGTGGTGGAGGGGAATTCATAGAAGAAGCCAAAGAGTCAAGACATGGGAACAAGAGAAAACCTGGGCCATTTATATAGTATGTCTCTTGTTCTGAGCACTTGGGAAAGCAACTTTACTGTGCAGAGCCTCTGTTTTCTCTAGTTTTCTCTAGTTGCTGTGAAAATGAAGTGAAGCACTATCTGTAATGTGACAAACCTGATATCTGGCATGAAATAGATATTCAATTAATGTTAAAGCCCTTGTTTTTTTCCAGCTTCCCTGCACCTGACTAACTAGATCTAATTATCTTACAGGGTTGGTTCCTCCTTCCCAGGAAGAGTTTCCTCAGAGAGACTGCAAGTGATGACTGTAAACCAGAGCTATGTATCTGTTGGACGTTCTCTCCCTGCACCTTGAACTCCCATCTCAATACTTAATTACATTGTACTGTACATTGTTTAATTATTTATATTTCCCTCTACGATTGAGCACTTGATGTGGCAGAAAATGTGTCTACATGGTTCATTATGGAATCCCAAAGTACTAGTAGAGAGCCTAAAATGTTGGAGTCCTAAATAATTATCTGTGAATGGATGGGTGGAATGATGGATGGGTAAATATATGAATGGAAGGATGAATAAAATGGAAGGATAGGCTAATGGATGGGTGAATGAATGTATGAGGAGGTCAGGGATAGAAAGATGGATAGATGAATGGATGGAGAAATGAATGGATGGAATGATGAGTGAGTGAATGGATGGGTGGAAGTATGGATAAAATGGATAGATAAATGGAAACATGGACAGACAGGTGGATAGATGAATGGATGGGTAAATGAATGGATGGATGGATGGTTAGATGAATGGATGAAATACATTGAAGATTGGATATAAAGGATGATCTGCTTAAGTATCTTCATTTATAACATTCTATCTCACATGTATACACACCAGTGTTTTGGGGAATGTTGGCTGTTTACTATTAATTCCTTGGCTTTTATCATTGTAGGGATGCTTTTCCTAGGCAGAAGCAATACCCAAGACTCTCTCTGCCTAAACAGGTAAGAGCCACTCTCTAGCCCAAACTCACAAACAAAAGCGTTTTCTAGATGTTTTTCTTTACATACTTCTAGGGGGAAAAAAAATCTCGCTGACAAGGGTGGATGCCAAATTCAATCACTCATTACAATGACTGCCCTCCACTCAGGAAGAGGGGCTGCTGACTTCTGGAATCTTAGATTTGTTTTAGGATGTTGATAGGAAAGAGGGAAACTGATAGTCACTGATAACAGGCTGTTAATTGCTCTGCTTATCAGAAGATGGTCTTTCATTGCCATGTGTATATGGGGAGCAGGTGGTTCAAAAGGCAAAGCAGTGTGTGTGTGAGCAATGAGCTTGTGGCTTGGCAGTGACAGGGTCCCAGGGGAGAGGCCAGGGTTCAGGGAGGAGTGAGGGAGGGCGGGGACAGTGGAATACTCTCAGGATAATCTGTTCTTATCAACGGCACGTTTCCCCAACAAACATACTCCATGTACTTGAACTTATAACTTTGGAAAGCACAGTAGTAGCTTAAATCTCTTGGGCTATAAGCAGATTCCAGTGTTCTTGATTCAGCTTGACCAGAGATAAATCCTGGTGAGTCTCAGAGCCCAGGGTGTCCTCGCCTTTGTGTCCCTTCACTGCACTGGTCACACTCTTTTCCTTCTATTTTTGTAGGTGTCATTCAGGAGCTCTCTTCATGCCCACAAAATTCCCCCTTCTAACTGAATTCTCAAAGTAGAATCAGATCAATACAGAATCCTGGAGGTATCATGATAGAGAAGGCTATCAGCTGCACCTGCTATTGGAATTATACCTGTGATGTGACACTCCTGTTTTTATTTCGACAAAGAAATGGAATTCATAAAACAGAGCAACAGATTACCCCATAAAGGAGACTATGGGGGTGACCTCTCAAAAACTGCTGCAATTATTTCCTACAAGGAAGGAGATACAGAAATATAAGAAATGAATGCAAAGAAAGGAAGGAGAGCAAAAAAGAACAGGAGAAAGGAAGAGTGAAAGGATGAAGGAAAGAAGACAGAATATAGTGTTCATTGAGTTTCTGCTCAAATTAAGGATAAAGCCACATGTTTTTGTACATTTTCTCTAAAATCCATAGCAACCTAGTATCCACAGCCAAACAGATAAGTGATTTCCACTTAACAGACAAAGAAACTGAGGCCCAACAAAGTTAATTAATATGGACGAGTCACACAGCAACTGGAATTGAAGCTGAATAAATCTGGCTCCAAGGCACTCTCTTGTAGGTTGCTTTTCTCATGTCTGCTAGGATTATATGGTTCCACATGGTTCAAAAGCATAGCCCTGTCAGGTTTCAGTGATCAGAAGGACAGAACCTTGTTGTTAGACAGAAACTAGGGCCTCTATACTGGGCCAACTCCTCATTCTCAAACTCAGGAGCTGGAATTGCTAGACCTTAGAACCAGCTGACTGGAGACTGAACCCCCATTAGAGGAAATGTCCAGGATTTCATGGTTGTTTGAGGCAAGGGTTGGGAGTAGAAATATAGTTTTTTGAATCTCAGTGTGGTTGCTTTTGGTACTTGTTGAGGACTCCATGTAATCTATTGCACATAAAGTTACAATTAAGAGTTGGAAATAATATATGAAGATCAGATGGAGGATATGAGGCTACAAATCCCTGACATTTGCCTTTACATAGCTGATCTGTGAAATGGGATTAACATGGTGTGATGTGTCCAGAGCAGTCCTCATTATGCCTTCCTTTCAGTCTATTAGTAAGATGTTTTGAATACATTACTAGAAACCATTCAGTAGGTATAAACTATATGACCCTAGAAAGGAATTCACATGCCTGCTACATAGAACAATCATCATTGAGGTTGCTCAATAGAACTGATACAGATTCCAGGGAAATAAGCTAGTATAGGTGTAGGGGTAAGGGAACTGAAGTCAGTGTACTTGACTCTGTGTTCAAGCTTTGACTAAATTTCCTGGTTATTCATTCTCTGAGTTTTAAAACAAATGATGATTAAAAAAATAGCTTTCCTATGGCCATTCTCTGCCTAACACTTCATGTCCCATAACAGCAGCTCTGAGCAAGTATTTAGCTCCCTTAGAGTTTTTTGGTGGCCTCCTTTGATGGTCCCTGCTGTTCTTGGGATAAACTCTAAAGTCCTTGAGGTGATCTGTGGGGCCCCTTCTTCTCTATGCCCTCACTATCTCTGAGCCTCAGTTTTTATTGCTTCCCCATTCTACCCTCAGGTTTGTCATGCTTCCTCATGGGCAGGGCCCTGTGCCTGAATCACCCCCTCCCCTACTCGACCTCTTCCTCCTTAGTGCTTTCTTTCTCTCTGATATCAGCTCTGCTACAGTTTTTGACCCATGTATGCATCTCAATTATCCTTCTATTATATGTCTTATTTACCGCATAACTCTTGGAATCATTATGTTGCTGTTGATTTGTGAGTTACCCATTTTTTTAAAAAAAGAACATAACAATGAAATCCATAAGGTTTGAGATCATATTGTTTTTATGTTATTCATTTTGTCTCTATGATAACCTGTGATAGAGTCAGATATTTGTTGAATGAATGAATGAATGGACAGATGGAGGGAGGTATTGAGGGAGATACGGAGGAAAGTAGAGAAAGAGGGGGAGGGAGGAATGATCACCAGATGGAGCTGACTTTTCTCTGAGAAGATATTTATAGTCAATTACAAATGAGTGGACCAGTCAGATGTGATCCTGTTCCTTTATGTGGGATATATAAAGATGTGAAATAACTCCTTTAAATTTCTTCAGATTCCCCAAGACTAAATACCCATGGAAGCGCCCCTAGGGTGCTTGAAGCCTTGAAGGGGAGGTTGCATTCTTTCTGAGCTCTGGCAGCTGGGCTGTGGACATTATTTATTACCAGAGAACTGCTAGCTTGTAAGATGCCCATCCCCCGTTTATTATACACTTTTTTGATCAAACTGTAAACCAACAAGAGAGTGTTTAGCAATCATTAACAGCGTTCTTGGAAGAGGACTAGATCATATAATTGTACATTTTACAATGTTCACCCTGGCCACTGACTGTTCCACCTCTGTGGCCATGCAGGTCCTCTGTAGCTGGACATATCACAAACAAACCTCTTGGCTAAAATCAGAGAGGGAAGGAGCAAGAGGAGTGGGAGAAAGATCCAAAAAACAATTTACTCCCTATGAAGCTGCTGAGCAGCTTGAGGCCACTGCATTTTGGTTTGCTGCTAAGTGAATATGTAACCACTTTATATATTTCAACAAAATTAAACTTAAACCTACAGAATTAGGTTTATTAATTTCTGTCAGGGCTCAGTGGGGGAATAAGAATGGCCATTCATTATGGACACACAATTACTGGAGACAAAAATGAAGCCCAGCACTATTAAGTATAATAAAAATGTTGAACACGGAGGAAATTTTCATTAAATATAATCTATTCTTTATATTACTACACTTAATCCTTGCTGTCTACTCCTCTGTTTTTCTCCAATCTATTTAATTTTATTACTTAACTTTTTATAAATGTTTCTTAATATAATTATGATTAAATATTTGGGAGGAGAGAAGAACCTTAGTCTCTTAAAAAAGGAGGAAGGAAGGAAGAAAGCTCTTTTCATCTTCACTCCTATGATGGTGAAAAATGACGTTTTTTTGAAAAAAATAAGTGCTAAGTGGGATTTTATTGTTGGGGCAAGGCCAGAACATGAGAGAAGGGAAGGCAATAAATAAGAAAAAAGCAGCACTAATCAGCAATTGTAGTAGAGCTTTTACTATTACACATTTAAATGAAAGTCGATTGCCTTACCAAAAGTGTCTGTGAATATTTGCATGGCCAAACCATGTAATTAAAAGATGGGCCTAGCTAATGTTATTGCTTGCACTACATGGAAACGCTTGTGATTCAAGCATTTATTTTTTTCATGCCAGGTTAGGTTCCCATGCTAGTAAGCTTTCTCTGTTTTTGAGAATGAACCCTCAGTTCTACTCTCTAGAGGAAGAGAGTGGAGGGCGAAGCATTAAGATGTTGTGGTGTCTCAGGCAAACTCTCCAAACTTTTAAAAACAGAAGGAAAGCTGGTCATGTGGCCATGGGCAGAAGGATAGTGGGACATTAAATGGGAAGCAGTACAAATTCAATTTTATTTGCCAAAAGGCAGTCACTGTGCTTTCAAGCTTCTTAGTGGACATATTATGTAGCATGGTCTGACTTATTTTCTGATACATAATAATTGCACATATTTACATGGTGCATGTGATATTTTGATTCATGCATACAATGCATTTTTAAAACACAGTTCAGTTAGGAAGTAGCAATTATATAAGGATGGGATTTAGGGATATTGACATGAAATGGTGACTCACACTTATGCCAATAAATGGCTGCTTTAATGACTGCATTCAGAACAGAGGGGTCTTGGTCTCATGGTCATTCGCTTCAGGAGTCCAGTTCTGGGCACCACACGTTTAGTTTTAAACGTTGTCTCTTTTCTACATTTTCAAGCTATGCAAGAAGAAAAATCGAGCTTTTACCATTAGTTTCTCTGTCATATAGCTTGAACCCTATCCTCCCAATATGCTTCTTCTGTTCTGCTACTAAGCTGGGTACTTGATATTTGCATTGTAATAACTGTGTAAATTTTATTCATAGCTGAGTCATGTGGTATATGGTATAATGATTCTTTTTAAAAAATGTATAGATTTGTTTCTTTGGAAGCCAACAATTTTTGTTGCCATTGCTGTTGTTATTATTACTACTTTTTGCATAGTTCTTGATGTATACTTATTCTTTCCCTAATCCTGCCATTGGTGTAAATCTCAAAACGAGGCTGTTTTGTCAATGCTATCTTCTTCAAAATGGCCCTCTCAAGCCTTCCCAACTGCTCCAATCTGGATTGGAGGCTCATAGCTGGGGTTTGGGGATCTCCTGTCACCACCATTCTAGGTGCCCTTCCCTCTCTTGTGCTGAGTCCGTTTTTTCCTGAGTCCCATGCTCTCTTCTTGATCTACCCCTTCCCCCATGATGTTTTGTAACACATATCTTCTAGTAACTTCCAGAGGAGGAATGCATGGGAATTAAAATGTTGAGAACTCGCCCTGTTAGAGAAGCTCCCGCTTACAGCACTGTCTGAGTGATCTCCCCTAGTTTCTCCCTGTACCATCATCTTATTTCAGTCCTCTGCCTAATCTTCACTTGAACTGACAATGTTCTTATTTATGTATTAGCTCACTTTGTTTTTTGGCTTCCCCACAAGAAAGTAAGGTCATGAGTGCCAGGTCCTTTCCTTCTTTGCTCACTACTGAGCCCCAGTACTAAGAACAATAACAGATCCACTAGATCATCCATGAATGTTTGCTGAATAAAGGAATTGATGAGGTTAGTAGCTTGCTTGCACATATGAATCTATACAGAGAAGAAGGTGTTGGAGAAATTTTGGCCCTCATTTGATGTAGCCCATTGTTAGACAGAGGACATGTGGTTCTCCATATGAATTCTCCATATGAACGAGAACATAAATCACCTTTAAAAATAAAATCAGTAGCAGCCTTCCCCGGTGCCACCTACTCCTGGTCCCTCTAGCATGGGGCTTTCTTTTCAGCCAAAGATGCAAAACACCTAGACTTCAGGCCCTCCCTGGAGCTTTCTGTCCTGTAGGATTTGGTATTGCTCTCCAAAACAATGTAAAGAAATGCTTGATTCTCATCTTGCATAGCTGGAAGAAAGTAAAAAACGGCACTTAAAATTGAATGTGTAGTGGCAAAACTTGAGCTCAGACAAATTCCAGACAGGTGTGCTAAGAGATGTACTCCCTAAAGATTCAGTATTCTAGAATGGTACTGTGCAGACTGTTCAGAATATGTGAGTGCATGGTATGTGAGAGTATATGTGTGTGTGTACACGTAAGTAGACATTGTGTGTGTGTATATATACATATATGTGTGTTTATAAATGATGTATTGATTATAGTAATATATTATAGCCATTATAAAACATGTGAAAATAGAATTAAAAAATAGAATAAATGAAAATAACTTTAAATGGAAATACTGATATTTTCTTTGTATACCTTATTCAATCATTATATGTATACCCTTTTGGAAATTCTGATTTAGATTTGTATGTATCAAACTTCAATGTTCTGGGGAAGCACCTGGAGGACTTCTTAAAAATGTAGATTTTGGCTGCGTGTGGTGGCTCTAGCCTATTGTAATCCCACCACTCTGGGAGGCCGAGGAGGGTGGATCACTTGAGGTCAGGAGTTCGATACCAGCCTGACCAACATGGTGAAACCCCGTCTCTACTACAACTACAGAAATTAGCTGGGTGTGGTGGCGGGCACCTGTAATCCCAGCGACTCAGGAGGCTGAGGCAGGAGAATTGCTTGAACCCGGGAGGCGGAGGTTGCAGTGAGCCCAGATTGCACCACTGCACTTCAGCTTGGCCGACAAGAACAAGACTCCATCTCAAAAGAAAATAAAAATTTAGATTTCTGTGCTCCTTTCAAAGAATGGCTCACTAGGACGTATGAATCTGCATTTTCGCTACCTTCAAATACTGACTTAGACACCCTGAGCATTGCTTATTTGGGAAGATCCAAGCAAGTCAACATATTGGGATTATGTCAGCTCAGCTTCCGGTTGAATTGCCTTCACAAACACAGTTAAAAAAAAATAGCAGGCTTTTGGATTTGATGAGAAAGAACATCAGTTCACAGCAACAACAAAGATCACAGATCTTTCTTTTCTGCAACTTTCATTAAAGAACTATTGTCCGTGGTGTCTGTGGATGCTCCTTACATTATACATTCTTCAAATTTAGTGTGAAGGGTTATTATTTTAAAAAGAAGTGGTCCAATGGTACTAACAGCTACCTACTTTGAATCCCGTATTTTGCATCGTATTCAGTGCTAATCACTTTTCTTTAGCACTGACAAGATAGACCATTACAAAATAGGTAATAGTATTCCCCAATTCACATATGTAGAAACTGAGGCCTAAAAGTCACTCCTGCCACAAACAATACAAAGTAAAACAGAAACAAACAAAAAACCTTGATTCCAGACTTGCAAGGTATGATGTGAAAACCTAGAGAAGTGCACAACTTGCCTAGGATCACAGAGCTGGTGAGTGGTTAAGCTGGATGTTAGCTGGGGCTTCCTGACTCAAGCTCCATACTGTTGGTACAAGGCTGAGACTTCACTCCCTAACACCCCTCAACTGATGGTTGGCTCTGAGCTAACTGGGACAGGCAGAGCTGTTTAAACAATTCCTCTGTCTTCCTTCAGTTATATCCTCTATCAGCTGCTCAGCTTTGTAACCTTCCTGTGATAAGTAGTGAGCAATGCAAAAGAGAATTCAAAAGGATCACAATTCATCATGTCCAGTACACCCCAGAATGAAAAGGACCCTGAAGTTCTGCTCCAGTGCTTCAATGATGCCACATTCTCCTAGAAAAGACTCCCGTATACTCAGCATCACTGATGGGCTGACACTCAGCCTGTACCACACACCCTCCTTGCTGGGCTGGGCCCCCTCCCTCTATCCATATGTCTGGCATCAGTTATGCAAAACAGGCAGAAGCCAAGCAGCATTCTCTCTTTCCACCCTGATGTTTTGGCGTTGTCTACACATGGCCTCTGGGGGCATTCTGATGGATGCTCTCTTTTCCCGATCACAGTAATATTAACCTTGTTTAATAATCTATTAACACAGAGGATAAAGATCTTGTTAACATTCACAAGCTTTCTTTGCCACTGAAATAACACTATCTTTTTGTACACTTTAAAGCCTGATTTTTTTTTTTTTTTTTTTTTTTAATGGCAGGGGTTGATAGATGTGGTGGAAAGGTACTGGCAAAGAGACAGGAGGTCACCTGGTTCAGATCCCAGCCTGATGTTTACTGATGTGACCTTGGTGAGGTCACCTAGCCTCTCTCAGCCTCTGTTTTCTCACTTGTAAAATGGAGCAGCTGAATCTACCTTGCATTGCTATTTTGAAGCTTCAAGAAAATGTATATAAAGTGTCTAACCTGAGACACAGTAGTCACTAATATATATTAATTCTATTCACAATCCTTACATCCCCATGAAATGGGTTTGTAAGGAATTGAAATTAAGCCCATCAATGAATACCCCCTTTACAATGCTTGATTTTGGCTTGTAAGCATCCTCCCCCAGAGACAGAAGCCACACTGTCCACCATGATAATTGTGCCTCTTCATCAATTCAACTAACATTTGGTAGAGAAAAAGAAACCCAATGGACAAAGCTATGGTGGATCTTCGGAAATCATTATAATGACCCGGAAGCAGCCGAGTGACTTTCAAAGTCCATCTATGTATTTGTAGCCAGCTGTCAAGGAAAGTAAGGGAAAGGAAGAAAAAGGCCTTAGTCCCCTTTGCGGTGCATGTCCTGCCTACCTCTTATGAACTACTCACTGGTGTGCTAGAGGCCCCAGCCAGCTGTTTTACAAGCTTCACCATGTGTAAGTATCACTGGGGATCCTGTGAATATGTAGCCTGCAGACTGCAAATACAGATTCATTCAGTAGACCTGGAATGGGGCCCAAGACTCAGTATTTCTAGCAAGCTTCCAGAGCCTGCTGCTGCAGGTCCTCAGACCATTCTTTGAGTGGCAGGCACTCTACATTTTGTACACATCATTCGACTGGCACAGATGCTTTTGCATTGTTTTCTGCTCCATCTACTAATTCCTCACCCCTTCTGCCTCTGAGTGAGTTACATTCCCCTGTATTTCCTTTTCCCTTTCTTGGCCCAGTGTTTCTTTAGAGTTTCCTTGTTTTACTTAGTTATTCCTGTCCTTCTCCTTCTTAGACTCTGAGTGACAGCAAACAACGTCAAATTCAATCTCTCAAGGAGGAGTTTGCAGCTGGAGATGGGGAAATAATAAAAATAAGCAAGTAGACAACACTGCAAATCCAAGAAACAGAGTTCCAAGACAGGAAGTTAAGATATTAAACACTAGTTAAAAGAGGAGGATTTTCTTTTCAGTAAATGTCACATGTGTGGAGTTCAACTAGAAAGTTTAAAATCTCCGACATTGCTAGGAAATTTGGGGAGATGTTGCTAAGATGCTGCACAGATCTACCGAGATTCTTATTTTCATTCTTACTGAATGGAATACTTGAGAAAAAAAAAGTGTCAATGTCCACTGCATCCCACTCCTCTCCATGAAATTCAAATGGTCTGAGTTGGGATTCAGCTATAGATTTGTTTTTAAGCCACTGCAATGGAGAATAATCAGTATTTGGGGGCTGGGGTGCAGGTTGGTTGGGAGGAAAAGACTCTTGCTTATCCGGCAGAGAAACATACAAATGTGTTTCTATAGGGATTCCAAACGAATACCTTCCTTTTGGAAAAAAAAAAAAAAAAAAAAAACCATCCCTAAAAGATTTTTTTTCCCTCAAATATCTTCTTCAACAGAGAAATATTCATTTCCCTGCTGGATTAATTGCAGCCCTGTTGCTGATGGTTTTTGCATTAAATTCAGCTGCTGTTTGCTGTGGGTAAAGGCGATCTGATGGGGAATGCGCACAGAGGGGCAGCTGCAATTCGTAGGGAAATTATTACCATCTCAAATGTCACTCAGCCTGATGTGTGATTAAGGGGAACGTGAGGCACCTCCTGTCTAGGCCGTGGGCTGATACAAAAGCGGAAATCTGTTCTCCCAGACTGGCACGCTGCACGGTCCTAACCAATGCCTGTCACCCCCAAAGCTGCCTTCCCCAGCACACTCAGAATCCTGAAGCATTTAGCTTCAATTACAAACGTCACTTGTCATTTCTGGGATGCTGGCTACATTAATAAACCTTTTTCTTTTCCTTCTTGTAGAATTTGATTGAAGTGTCTTGTGGATAAATCACATTTATCTGTTTTCCTTCATTCCCACATTGTGTACAGGAAACGGCAGGAAAGCAGAAACACCTGAACTTTCAAGTCCCTGGAGTGGGCAGATGCAGCGTCTCATTAAGTACTCCAGAGGCTCTGCAACATCCTAAGGGATTTTTGCTTAACTTGTTACACAGAACTGTGCAACCAGTGGTCTCCTTGTGCGCATGGGGATAGAGCAAACCCTTGGGATGGGAAGGAATGGGTCTGCAGAAAGCACAGACTCTTATGGAGGGAAGGGGGCAGGCTGGGCTCACGTGGGAAGACAGCATGTGGCTGAGTGAGGCAGAGACCAAAGGTGACTGGGTGGAGGAGTGTTTTCTTGCAGGGCTGGAGTGTCATGTGCTGACATGGTAAATCTGTGGTTCCAATCAAGGTGGTCCCGGGGCCAAACGCTTTTACCAATGGCAGCAGTGCTCATGGAAAGATAGGGGCTCTAGGTTTAGATAGAACTTGGATTGAGTCTCAGCTCTGCCCCGGAGCACCCTGGTTCACGAGTGATGACTATGGTCCTCAGTCTTCCATAGGATGAGGAGGATTCAATGAGGTAACACCCGGGTACAAAGAAGTTAATAATGTTGTTGCCTATTAGTACTGCTCAGGGTGACCCTCACAACACAAGGCAAACAGTGAGAATGGTCACCACCAAGAGTAAGGCTCTGAAGCAAGGTTTTGGATGCCCCCTGCTGGGTCAGGTCTTAACTCTTTAGTTGCTGGATTGCCTACCTGGCAGAAGCCTTATCAGCAGAGGGGTGGGACACAGAGACCTCTTTCTTCTGTACAGAAGTATTTAAGTATTTTAGCAAGGGGGACAACTGTGTTGGTCTTAACAGGCTGAATATCAGCCTTGCTACTGTGCATTGTTAACTGAGTGACCTACTTTGTGACAGCCCTTTGCTCAGACTGTATAAAATACCTCCACAGAGAGGGCTATAATCTGGGGGGCTCATGGTGTAATCTTAGATCCAGCCAGGGGTTCCTCGTGAGACCCTCCGTGTGATTCACACATGCTAAACACCTTCTGTGTACTAAGCACCAGGTTACAAAGTGACAAAAGTAGGCAGAAAATGCCACAGCCCCCAGTGAGCTCAAGGTCAAGTAAAAGAGACAGGCAAGAACACCGGGAATTGCAAGGTGGAACATCCAGATAAATCAAAAGCATACAGATGACAGAGGCGTGGATTCTGCCAGTGGGACTTAGAGACAGCTTCAGAAAGAGTTGAGCTTTTTAAAAAAATATATTAAATTTTAATTACACCAATTACACCAATTAAATGTCACTGGTAAAAAAATTAAACATATATGGATAAACCTAAAGACCCCCCTAGGACCATTCGAGCTCAATCCCCAACCCCATAGGTAACATGGTTATTAGTTTGATGTGAATCTTTGAGTCTATTGTTTTAAAAAATCATAATGGTATGTTGCGTGTGTGCGTGTGTGTGAATGTTTACATAAATCGTATCATTATTGTATCTATCAGCATTGAACTTGCATTCTGTTTCTTGCCAGCATGCCCAGAGGCTCTCCAGGTGACTACATAATAAATTCCCTGTCGTCTCATCTCCTGCAGAGTAGTTCATTGACAGTGGGTCCATAATTTGTATAGCTGTTCTCCTACTGATGACATTTATATAATTTTGATTGTTCATACTATAAAAAGCACTAAACATCTTGCTCCCGTCTCCTTGTAAGTAAGTGTTCAATGTATGAGATGTAAGAATATGCATTTGTTGAGTCATTAAGTATACAACTTTCCTCCTTATCTCCACCCCAAATAGCTGTTTGTACACATATCTTTTCACCAGTTGAGTATAGTAATGCCAGTGTTTCCATACCCTTGCCAACATATATTACATTTTCCCCATCTCATAGGTGAAAAAAATTTAATGATTTTTTAATAGAATGCGTGGATTTCATATTTTAATTGGTCTTCTCCTGAGTGTATAATGTACACCAGCCATTTACATTTCTTTGGGTTTAGATTTAGACGAAGACTAAGGCTCTACGAGGCAGATAGTTTGCCAGGTAAGAGAAAGCAATGAGGGCAAAAGTAGCAAGTGCTTTCAGAGGTCTACAGGTTTGGGGAATGTGTTGTGGGTGAAATATTGGGTAGAAAGGGAGAAGGATGTGAACGAGAGAGTGGTGAAACCAGCACTGTAGGGTTCTGAACCACACTAAGGGATCTACCTCCCATCCTATTGCCAAAGAAGACACATCTGGCATTCTCAGGTCTTAGAGGTTCAAGATGAAGTTTGCACTTCAGAAACATGCCTCTGGCCGCCTTGCAGAAGAAAGACTGAATACAAAGTAGTAGCAGAGGGGACAGAGACCCAGGACTTATTTCTAAGGTGGAAGTGACAAGGCTTGATAGACTTTTCAAGTATAGAGTTTGAAAATGATGGCCGTACTGGACACGTATTATGCAACTACTCAGAACTCCTCTTCTTTAGTCTTCCAGATGGATGCAGACCAGAAAGATAGATAGGTGCAAATAGAAAGGTGCTACTCAAAGTGTGGTTCATGAGCCAGCAGTCTCAGCATCATTTGGGAACTTGTTAAAATGCAAATTTGTAGCTCTACTCCACATCTACTGAATTGGAATTTCTGGTGGTGGGTCACCTCCAGGTGACTACTTTGCACACTTAAATTTAGAATCATGAAGGTCCAAGAATCTTATCCAAGATTCCACATGACAGGAGTCTGAATCCCTGAGTCACCACCTGGAGGAGAGCCACTCAGGAGAGCCAGCTAAACAGGATCTCTTGCATAAAATCCAGACTGAAAAAACATGGTTGCCTGGTTAGGCCGTTGAGATATCTATTTGTTGAAGCAGACTGGGTCTACAATGACCAATACACAGTTCATTTAAACAAAAGTCCAGATTTCTGCTCTCCTAGCAGACATTTTAAAATCCCCACTCTGAGAGGAGAATATGTTTATACTCAATGGTCAGATTTGCATCTTCCATGAGGCCACTGGGGAGTAACACTAGGACTTACGTTTTCAGTCTCTGTGGAGTCAGGAGAGGACCAGGACCAATTTCGCTGGCTCTGTATAGGTCTCGAGTGCTGATGAAATACTTTTAAAGATGATTCTTTTTCCTAGATTGGGTGTGACACTCCAGATGCACAAGGGGTCCAAGTGATTTCTCCACTGGGAGAAAGACCTGGAGAATAAAAACAGGGAAAAAATGTTTCTTCTTAAATTCCTGCTTCTCATCCACCACCTTTATCACCTTTAACCTCAGTTCTCCCTTGAAGAACAAACAACTGCATCACAACTCGCCTTCCACCGAGTATCCTGTATTTCTCTACCTAGAAAGATAAAAGAAAAATAACAGCAAACACTTTGTGTGCTTGCATCATGCTGTTCCTAGTGTCTCTGTAGGTCACTGGGTTGAGAAAGATTCTGAAGCTCTGTTGTAACACAGTGGGTGATACCGTTAGGCTTTGTGTTCCCACCCAAATCACATCTTGAATTGTAATCCTCCATATTGAGGGAGAGACCTGGTAGGAGGTGACTGGATCATGGGGGGGCAGTTTCTCCCATGCTGTTCTCGTGACAGTGGGGAATTCTCACGAGAGCTGATGGTTTTATATAGTTTTTCCTGTGCTCACACATGCTCTGTCACCTGTTGCCATGTAAGATGTGCCTGCTTCCCCTTCCGCCATGATTATGTTTCCTGAGACCTCCCCGGCCATGCGGAATTATGAGTCAATCAAACTTTTTTTTTCTTTCAATAAATTACCCAGACTCAGGCAGTTCCTTAGAGCGGTGTAAAAATGGACTAATATAATGGGAGAAAATACCACTGAATTGTTTCTCGTCGTAATATACTTCAACCCTGTGTTGGTAAATGCATTACTTGTTATTTCTAAGAACCTTCTTCTCTGACTCCACACACTTTCTGCTCTGCCTATATAGTGAAAATTCACTCATGGGTCTTGGGATTTCCTCTGTGGCTCCTTCATGATTGAATCTGGGAGCCTCTGTCTCTTGCATGCATTTCCCATCGGCCTCTCAGAAGGTCAGTGTCTTGGGAAGAAGTGACACCTTATGCCTTCTATGCACCTCAAGCAGCAGTTCTGGGTTGAAGAGCATCTTTTGGTATTGGTGCTGGAATAGGCATGTGTGGTGAGGCCACTCAACCCAATGCCTCTATCCCAGGAGCCAATCAACCACAGCTGGTTGCCCAAAGGTGACCTACCACCTGTTTTTTGTACAGCTTGCAACAATGCTTTCTACATTTAAAAAATATAACAATTAAAATAACAATATCTAGTGACACATGAGAAGTATTTAGGTATACATGTAATAAAAAAATTATATAAAATTCAAATTTCAGTATCTGTAAATACATTTTACTCATGCACGCACAGCCATGCTCCCTTGTTTATATGTCTGTGGCAGCTTTTCTGTTCCAACGGCAGGGCCGGCCAGTTAAGATGAAGACTGGGTTGACCTGCAAAGTCTAAAATGTTTCATATCTGACTTTTTGCAGAAAGCCTGTGTTGATCTCTGCTCTATCAAGTTGGGAAACCGGGGGCTTATGGGAACGCTTTCCCATGCTGTCAAATAGATTTGCTGGATTGACACATCCTTGGTGTGGCTACTTATTAAATCATCGGGCAGGTTAGGGTAGTTTTGAGGGTTTTCAAATTTGAAAACTGGGTTTTGGGTGGGGTGGTGAGTTGGTCAGATGTCTAACCTCAAGCTCCTGAAACCCACACAAGTGTGAAAGTGCAAGTTCCGTTGGTGGTGGATTTCACCGTTGGGAGAAGAGCAGAGGGAAACTTCAGTGGAGAGGTCTCTGCTTTTGCAGGTGCCATGTTTTTTAATTAGGGTGTGGGCTGATGAGGCCCAACTCCATCTCAGAGGCATCATGGGAAGGGCGTGGAATCCATCAGACATCAAACAAATGGCTTTGGGTGAGAGCATCTTACAACTGGCACATACATAATTGTGGGGTTCACCATTCCCGATGGGAGCTCGGAAAATCAAGATGCAATTCCGAACAGCATTTCCAACCGTCCCTGGAAATGGGGGGAAATCAGTTTTATTTATTAATTCCATCTTGCTGGCTACCAATTTGGTGCGAACAGTTATGTTTTTCAGCATGTTTCCACCTTGCAACTCGCAGAGTTAATTTAATGAAATGAGTAGTCTTGTGATGACCTGAAGGGGGAAAACACATTAATCTGGAAACTATCAAAGCCGTCTGACATGTATTATTGTAGGACTCAGAAAAAATAAACAGTTTATGTAGAAGATTAAGTGGCAGTGTGGATTTGCTTTTGACATATCTTGTCTCCAAATCTAAGTTGGGAATTTATTATCACGCCATCATGTCACAGCTATCTCATTTATATGATAACACATCTGTAATGTTTTACAAGTGCAGCACTACTTGTTCGAAATGGGGCTTTTTTAAGTCCTAAATTATAGTACCTGGAGAGGCATGCATAATTATAGTGCGTGTTAGCAAATGAGAGGGTGCATTTTCCACCCGCACTCAGCATTAATCGTCAGCACAGTGGGTGCAATAAAATCATAATTGCTTCTTCCAAACTTCTCATCTGAGCTGCACAGGTTGAAGGCGGTGGTTTGGTGGGGAGATGCCAACACCGTGGTGGGTGGAGGCTTCACTCTCATCTTTCCAGAGAGTCCCTGGATTGTGTGGCTGGAATTCGTTGTGAGTTCAGACAGAGAGCCAGTCCCCAGTGGAGCTACACATTCAGGTTCCCTAATCTTAAAAATACTCTCAAATCAGCACATGACAAAACAGTACAGAATGGTGATTATGGGCCCTGTTTTCTGGATGTAGGTTTGGATTCCAGCTCTGCTCTTCAATTTTAGGTAAATTATCTCCTTATCTGAATAGCTGTTTTCTCATCTGCAAATGAAAGATGGTAGCTCCTAGCTCAAAGTGTTCTTAAAACAATTAACAATGCTTATAAAGCACAAAATATACCTGCAATAAGCGGAAGATGTAATTACAACTCTCCCTCTGAACATCATTGTCTAATCTGTGCTGTCCAATAGGGCCATCACTGGCCACATGTGGCTAGAGAGAACTTGAAATGTGGACAGTCCCAGTTGAAAAGGACTGTAAATATGAAACACCTACTGAGTTTTGAGGGTTTAGTGTCGCAAAATAATATAAAATATCTCACTAATTTTTTCTATTGGTTACATTTTGAAGCAGTAATATTTTGGCAATAATAAACATGACCTATTTCTACTTTAATTTTTTATTTGTGGCCACTAAAACATTTAAAATGATGTAAAGGGCTTACATTTTATTTTTATTACATAGTGCTGGTCTAAACAAATGAACGCTGGCCAAAACATTACATGAGTATATGTTTAAAGTTGCAACTCATGTTTCTTGGTATTATCATCATCATTGATTTACTCTTATCTTACTCTGGAAAAAAAATATTGCAGATACATTTGTAGAGAAAATAGAGAAGAGCTAATGATTGCTGTGAGTTACCTAATTTTACTGCTAGCTCCCTGGTAGCTAAGGCAAAGAAAGAAAACATATGTGGATCATATGGATGTCCTTTTAGAAGGCATAGGATTCATTTGGAAAGCATAGCTTTCTCCTAGCACTGACTTCTCAACAGGTTATTTCCTGGTGCAATCCTGAAATTGCATATACACCTGCACCTTTGCACCCTCTCCAAACAAGGCTTTTATGAAGTCAGAATGCTGTGAGTCATGCGACCTCAGTGATGATAATTACATGCCCCTTCGTTTATGTAAAGTATCTTATTTGATCCTCAAAGCAGCCCTGCAGGATGGGCCGTGCAAGGACTATTGTTTCTTTCTCATGTATGACAAACCCAAAGATTGGGGGGACGTCAGGGACTTGCTCAAGTTTTTGTAGCCAGTAAGTAACAAGGCCAAGACTCAAACCCTCGTTGCCCAAAGAGGAAACTCCCTATGCTTTTGGCAATCTTGTACACGTTAGCGTGAAAGACATTCATGAGAGAACGCAGAGAGCATGAGGCCCCTTGCCAATAAAGGGGACACACAGGTAACTGGGAGGCTGATAACTCCAGGGATGAAACTATGTTTAACCAAATAGAAGGAATAGATGCTTCTACACACATTCCACAATTTTACTAACCGTGACACACCTAACTCAAAATATTTTCTATCTGGGCCTCCAGGGATGACTGGTCTTTGGGTGTATTAGCTTGCTTACCTCTGAGAGTAGTTCTCCTGGAAACAAACCTAATGCACTTGTCGGTCACCTGGGACCTTGTCACAATGCAGATTTTCAGGGAGAGGCCTGCGGAGGGCCAGGGTGGTATCATTTCTCCCAGCATAATGCCTAGCCTGTCGGTCTGAGGTTTGAGTAGTGAGGTCTACTACACTTGTTCTCTGCTTTCCTCCCAAACTGCCTCAACCATAGACTTTTATACAAACAGGAGAGTACTGATTCTCAAACTTGGCTATACAAGAAAACCTCCCTGGGGGCTTTTAACCAATACTGCTGCCTGAGACCTGCCCAAGACCAGTTAAATCACAGTGTCTGGAAGTGGGGCTCCGAGGCTGGTAAGTTTTCACCTCTCCCCAGGTATTCTAATCTGCATCTGTGCTAGAAAACTTAACGTTTGAGACCAATGGGATCATACAGCTTACTTCCCTCTGCTTAGGAACTACCTGGGACTATCCAAAATGACACAACATGGTCATTCATTCTTAAATTCAACTACCGAGAGCCAGTGGTGTGCAAGGCACTAGATGCAGCATGGAAGGTCCTGGCCTTCTTCTCAGTGTGTTTATTCTACTGGGTTAAATTGCTGCTGCAGGTATCTCTGAGAAGAGCAACAGGACCATTTTAGATAGTAAGTGCCGTGAGGTAAATACAATGGAAATGGGATACAGTCACTGATGGAGTTTGACGCAGGGGATTTAGATGGGGTAGCCAACTTTCAGGGAGAGTTGAGAGACAAGGGAATGGTCCCATTGAAAAAAAAATAGGGGAAGTAGATTTTGGTAGAAGGAACCCCCCCAAGCTCACAGGTGGAGCCAGTTACCAGGAGACCAAAATTAGGAACTCAGCTGTTTTCAACCCAGGGCAGCAGCTTTTAGAAACATTGGTAGAGAATTGTAAAAATCTAGATTCCCATGTCCCACCTTCATTTTAGTTCACCGCAATTCACAGAGTGGGGCTGGGTATGATCATGTAGATGTTAAAAGCAACTTGGGTGATTCGGATTCAGCCTCTAGGCTAATAAGTCCCAATGTAGACAATGAAAAGCAGAAACTTGAGCCAGAAATCAAAGGTATGTTGACAGCCCTTCCCTTCAATAAGCGAATAGCTCAACCATCTTCTTTGAACTACAGACACGGTAATGTAAACTGTCTCTAGAATTCCCACATCACTTCCTTTCTTTTCCTTTTCAATAAACAGCTGGTGAATATGACATTAATTTAACTGTAATGACTGCTTTTAATTTTCATTTTAAATCTATACAGTTACTATATATTGGGTTGCTGGCTGGTGCCAACTGCCCTGGCCACATGTCTGGTTTTCATTTAGTCTGAGTTCCTTTAGGGTAGTCGTCTTCAGAGGCCTGGTTTAATGCATAACCCTAATTGCAATGTGGAATTAAGCTGGTGCTGACTGTAGCATTTTCAGTTTCAAAATCAAGGAAAGTATCTCCTAGGAGGGGGAAAGAAAGGTCTCCCAGGGTTACACTCCCTCACGAGGGCCTTATCTTTGTACATTTTTTACATTCAACTTTTTTTTTTTAATTGAGTGCATAATATTGCTATAAAATAGCCGTTTTGATAATGTGGTCAGTCTGCTGGCTTATAGATGTGTCTTCTCAGTTTGAAAATGTCCCTTTCTCCTCCTCCTACTCTGACATGGGCCTGGTTTCCCATTAAAAATGCTGGCAGCTTGAAAGTGAGGACGGAAATGCAGGCTGAGCTCCTTCTCCCAAGTTATGCTCAGTGCTGAGTCTTTCCTGGATCCCTCAACAGTCTTGGAGGGAAGTTAAGTTGTCAGCTGATAATCATTTCCAACAACTGTTGGCTGGAGATCTGCTACATAAAGGATTAAATCTCATATTTTCATATTAAATATATAAGAAAAAAGAAGGATTTTCTCCAAGATGGTAAATACCGTTCAGTGAAGCAGGATGGGGCCATGAGGTTGAAAATTTGCCCATGTACTATTCTAGTTCATGGAAAAATATGGATAAAAGGAGGTGCCCAATGGAGGTTGAGCAGTGGATGGAAAGGCAGCAAAGCTGGACATGGTTATGTGGGGTGGGGAGGGGAAGGACAAACCAGAGACAGTCCCCATGCCCAGCCCTCTGCGGGATGCCTAATCCTCACTGCATAAATATTTGCTGAATGAAAGTCAGTTGTTAACGTAGATATGTTGATTTTCTTTCAAAAGTTTCTGTTGGCTCCCTCTTCAATTTGTTTCTTCATGCACAGATTCAATGTGCTATTGAGTAGCTGCTGTCCTGGGTTTGGGGGCCCATGGGAGCCCTTCAGACAGCACATGAACAAGGCAGTCCTGTCCACACCCCTTGTGGGCCTCCCAGTGTAGCAATAAAGAAGGAAGAAGCCGGGCACAGTGGCCCATGCCTGGAATCCCATCACTTTAGGAGGCCGAGGCAGGCAGATCACTTGAGGTCAGGAGTTCGAGACCAGCCTGGCCAGCATGGTGAAACCCTGTCTCCACTAAAAATACAAAAAATTAGCCAGGCATGGTGGAGCACGCCTGTAACCCCAGTTATTCGGGAGGCTGAAGCAGGAGAATTGCCTGAACCCAGGAGGTGGAGATTGCAGTGAATCAAGATTGCGCCACTGCACTCCAGCCTGGGTGACAGAGTGAGACTCGAAAAATAAAAAATAATAAAGAAAAGGAGAAAGAAAGCATTCAATGAGCAGTATGAGTCATGAGTGGTTTTATAAGCAGTGAGTGATGCTGTAGGCACCAGCAGGTGTCTGATCCAGACTGAAGGGGACAGAAAGGCTGACACTAAGAAGCTCTTGAATCTGAGATCCCTGGGGTGTGTGACACTTGATCTTTGATCAGGGATCCTTTGTTTCTCACGGGAGCTGCAGGAGCAGCCACTCCACTGTTCTTTCTGCCAGTCAAGGGTGATTCTCCCTACTCTGAGGCCATCATTGCTTTACATTAAGTCCCCCCCTGGTTGCCCCACCTGACAGGCTTCTTTGTCAGGCTGTGCTGTGCCCCTGGGATGTTAGGGATGCACACAGGCCGTCAGGGTCACATATTACAACTCTATCGTTTATCCTATTTTCTCAGGACTTCCTGCTCCTTCCAAGTTCCCCCAGTGCCTCCCTGAATGCCCGTGCATGAAGACTTATCCTCCTAGTCTTCCCAGCTCCTCCTAGGCCTCCCCGTTCCTCTCTCTCTGTACAGTTTCCAACATTATGACTCCATCCTATTGCACCATCCTCTTTTCTTCAATTCCTTCTTGTCATTCTTCCCCAATACTCTCCACAGGACCCCTGCCCCTTCTAGTTCTCTTAGCTGCTCCCATTTTCTCTAGCCCCCCATGACTTCTCAGAGACTGTCAATATTACATAATTACTCATTAAAAATGAAAGTGTTATGTTTACATAAAAATGAGTAAACTGTAAAGCAAAGTATGAATCAAAGTTATTTTTGTTATTGTTGTGTTAAATTGATGAATGCCAGAAACCAACTTGAGCCTTTTAGGCAAAACAAAGTAAATTTATTTGAAGGATCAGGGTTACTTCCTGATACCCAAAGAAGCCCTTAAGTTTGGACTTTATATTTTAGGCAATGGGAAAATCACCCAAGATTTATAAGCAGAATGGTGTGATCAGATGCGGGCTTAGAAAGACTATCTGGCTCAATTGTGAGGCTGGGTTAGGAGGCACCATATAACAGGAAGGAGGGAGTCAGGAGTCTCTTGTCCAAGTGACAGAGTGATGGGGACTTGAGCTATGGAATTTACAGTGGCACCAGGGGCAGGTGGATGCAAGAGAGACTGAAGAAGTCTTGGATGAGAGACGAGAGGAGGGGATAAGGGGTTAGTCAGGAGGACACCATGGATTCTAGCTTGGACCACAATGTGGAGGATAGATCATGGATGGAAATAGGTTTTAGAGAAAACTGATGAGTATGTTGTTTGACACATAATGAGCTTGCAAGCCTTAGAAACTAAAGAGGAAAGAATCCTTCAAGTCACTGGACATCTTATAATAAGGATGTCAGTTGTCAGGGAGGATTGTCCTTATAAAGTCAAACTCAGAACTCCTTTGTTAACCTTGTATGTCCGGTCACGTGGTACCTGCCTTGAAGGACACCAAAGACGAAGGGGCCCAGCCCCTGCCAAAACTGTCAGAAATAGTTGACCAACACAGCGTTGACTTGGCATCCTGCTGGGGACATGAGTTGGAGGCTGATGTAAGATCATATGGGGAACTCCCTATCGGTGCAATTGAGATCATTGAAGATGACCTTGAGTCTATCACAGTTTCTTTTCATGTAGACTCATGGAAGAAATGACTCTCTGACCTCAGTACCTAGAAATTCTGTGCTTTTCCTAGTTTAATGTATCTTATGAGCAATGCAAACTTTGTAACTGAAGATGTGTGCTTGCCTTGAAAGCTAGCTACCTCTGAGTCACATTTGCACTCCACTTCTAGAATTTGCACAGGATGATAGAATTCACAGTTTGTATGCTAATATTACCCTGATCTTATTTCTCTTATTTTTTCATTTAAACCAATTCCTTTATTTTATTTTTTGTGTGTTTATTTTTCAAAATCATCTCAAGTCCACCAGGTAATAAACAAGCGAGGGAGGAAGGAAGTTTCTTTTCTGTTAAGAAGAGCTTCTAGTCTATCTACAAGCAAATTTAGTTTAAGTGAAATAATTTGAAAAACTACAAAGCAACTTAAGATGGGATAGTGTAATCAGAGTTGAAAGAAAGGAGAAATTGTGGGGGGAGTGCTGAGCTTAAAAGTACAGTTTTAACTGTGGGATGACTCTAAATAGTTGAGTTTTTTTTTTTGTTTTGTTTTTTTTTTTTTTTTTTTTTTTTTGTTGTTGTTTTTAAAGAAAGCAGAACAGGAACAAGTCCTTTGAGTTTCTCCAAATCCTGGACATCTGACATCCAGCCAATGCCAATATTAGCTAAAAAGGCTTGGCCCCTGTTCAGTCTGATCAAAAATGAATTAAGTGGATGCTTATAAACGGGGTTTAAAAGAGGACACACACACCACACACACAGACACACACACATCCCATGAGTAAAAATAATAATTATAGGCTTTTAATAAACGCTAATTTAGTGATAACAACTTTACATAGTTAGAGTTGTTTATGCCAAGATCTAACAGTAGCTGACTTGGGATTTTACCATTTAACCATGAAGTCAAGTGGCGTATTCACTTGCTATCTCACGGTGCTCCACTCCTCCACATCCACCACACCCATCTAACAACTCCAACCAGTTGCTTTGCTGTTGGCTTGATCCACATTTGGCTCAGGTGAACCCCCATTGCTGGGACCTGAACTGCATTGCTAAGCATCGTCTCCCTGTCCTTCATTATTCACCGGGTTGGGTTTTTTACTTGTCTGCGAATGGAACATTTAACACCTACGATGAACATTCCGGTAGTTACGGTCCAGATTTTCCTTTTCTCATTTCCTTCCTCCTGCTAAATCTTAGCCCATTTTATTTCCAGATAGGTGAAAAAAAAATCATCTCTGGAAGGACCTATTGGAAATAGTTAGAACAAAGGAGGAACTCAAATTCCAGCCAATGATCGTGCTAGAAACTTGAGCAAGGAAAACAACACTCTGTACACCGGGCAGCTCCTCGCTTCACCTAAGCCAAAACTGTCCACAACCTACGATTGTGCAGATTCAGAGACACACTATTTGAAGGTCTGGGTTTTAGTTCAGTGGATCTGTGTCCCAAATCCAGCTTCCTTATTTGCTAATTATGTGACCTAAGGCAAGCTCACTTCAAGCTTCTGAGTTCAGTATCCTCATTTGTAAAAGAATGAGGTTTTTAATAACTGCATTGTAGTATATGATGAAGACTGGATGTCATGGCTAATACAGTTAAAGTTCTATGACAGTGCCTGCTACATAGCAGCTCCTCAATTAATCACAGCAAATATTTCTCTATTATGCTCAGCAACATGTGTAGGGTGTTTGTTTTACTGTTACTTTTATTAGAATCTCCCCAAGTGCCAAGAGGAATATCCCAAGGGAATAGTAACTACTCAAGAAATAGATGTTAAATGAATGACCAGTTTTATGTAATGTTCAAAAGAACTGCAATAAATTTAGTACTGTAAGTATCCTCATTTGTCTGATGGAGAAACTGAGGCACAAATAGTTTGTGCAAGACTGTACATGGCTGGACAATGTCAGCATAAAAATTTAAAAATGAAGGCCTCCTGGAGTCTCCAGCCTTACCCACTGCAATCTACCAGCTCTGTAAATATTTTTATGGCAGAAGAAGCAATCCCCATGGCCTTCTCCAGTCCTCCTTCCTACTCTGCCAAATGTTGGCGTTCACACTGTCCCTGGGGGAAGTCCTTCCCCAGGACTAGCCATCAATAAGACAGTGCCTTGATTTAGAGTCTGTGGGTGTGTGCTGGGGACATAAAACAGCACACGCTGCATGATGTCCTAGGAATGATTCTTTTGACACCAAAGCCACGCAGACGAGGAAGCTGTGAGCCTCTTGGCGGGCCCCAGCTTGCTCCTGCGAGTTGTTTGTGAGATGGTGTCTGGACTCCATCCATGACATGTTCACAGGAGGCTCCATGCCAAGGCTAGAAAGGAAAAAAAAAAAAAATCCTCTTCCTGACACTACGGTCTTGCACCCTTTGGGCTTTGCAAGAGGCTGAGTGGAATGAAGGGCTGAAAAATGCAGGCCGGAGATGGTGAGGGCAAAGGCAGGAAAGAAAGAAAATAGAATAGAGATGGTTTGGGGCTTGTGAGCCCCCTGCTGCTACTTTCCTTCTATGCTCAGGTCCCTGGCAATCTGTTATTTTTTTAATTTTATTTTTATTTTTTCTCTTTCTTGCCTTCTCTCTCCATCTTTATTTCATTCTTTCTTGCCTGCTTTTAACTTTCTGTCTTTTTCCTTTCTTGCCTTCATTTTCTTTCTCTTTAAAGAATTTTTTTGCTCTCTTGTTGTCTCTCTCTCCTTCTCTGCTTGTCTCTTTTTGTCTTTCTCTCTGTGTCTCTTTCTCTGTCTCTTTTTCGCCATGTCTCTTTCCTGCTTTTTAAATTTTTTTCCCTTAAAATATTCAGAACTTTTCTCAAAGTCCTTGCAGTCTAGGGGGAGGATTAGAAAAATAAGACAACTACCAAAAAGATTGAGGCCCCCTTTAACAGTGCAGGTTCCAGCAAGAAGCAGCTGTTTGATGATCCTGTCCTGCACAATTGGCTGGAGTCCTCACCTGAACTTTGCTGTTTATTCTTTTTAAGAGTTTGAACATTTAACGTGCTTAGACTTACACTTTCCTTTATGTCTTTTTGTGATCTCTTTTCCTTTTGGTACCTGCATTCTAGGATCATGAAAACCAAGTGAGAGCAATTCCTTCACCATCATTCTCTTCCCGAACACAGCAGACATTGGGCGTAACTTGTTTGGTTGTATGTCCTGGCCAACCAGTTCTACTCTCAGAGGGAGATACAAGAATATGGGAGGAAAGTCTCCCTGAATACACCATCCATTCACTCACATGTTTCCTCCACAAACACAGATTGAGCTCATACTCTCTTCCAGGCATTATTCTAGAAATGGGAGATACAGCAGTGAACAAGGCACCGAAACCCTGGCTCTCAGAGCTTCCGCTGCTCTTAGAAAAGAAGTTAAATCTGCATGTGATGGTGAAGAGACATATTGGACAGCTGAAAAGGAAGCCTCCCATCTCACTGAGGTTCAAATAGCAAAAGACAGTGAGGCTTTTGGTCTGGAGTGCTGAACCACTTGGAGAAATGCAGTTTGCTAAAATTCAGGGTGGTTGCCTCCAAGTTTGCAAAAAGAGCATTGTCTCAGTTCTCTCCATCTGCAACCAAGATCTGTTTTCTGGCTTTCTAGCAGGGTCCCGGGCTCTCTTAGCAGCATTAGGTAATGACGCTCCCTAATCAGACAACTGACATTGACTAAGATCAGCTGAGTTCTTGTTTCCAGGTGACATGCCTGGGACACACCCTTCTCATCTTTTTTTTTTTTTTTTTTTTTTTGAGACAGAGTCTCACTCTGTCACCAGGCTAGAGTGCAGTGACACGATCTCAGCTCGCAGTAGCCTCTACCTCCCAGGTTCAAGCAATTCTCCTGCCTCAGCCTCCCGAGTAGCTGGGATTATAGGCACCCACCACCATGCCTAGCTAATTTCTGTATTTTTAATAGAGACAGGGGTTTCACCATATTGGCCAGGCTAGTCTTGAACTCCTGACCTCAGGTGATCCACTCACATTGGCCTCACAAAGTGCTGGGATTACCGGCATGAGCCACCATGCCTAGCCCCTTCCCAGTTCTTATAGTCACCATATGAAAGTGACACTTTAGTTCATTTTACAGATGAAGAAACTGAGGCTCACAGGTGGAGCCATTCTCACTGCATTTTCACACTCAGAAGCTTCTAGGGAATGCCCAGTCTTGCTTCATTTTTCTTAAAAACCCTTGGCTGTCCTGTGACATTCCAGAAATAGCAAGACCTCATATTTTTAAAAGCCAATACATTTTAAACCTTGAATTTATGTTGGAAACATTTGAGGTTCTTGAAAATATCTGAAAACCCAGGGCCTTATTTCCCTAGACCTGGAGTAGGACCCTGAGTCTGATGCAGAGGCCTTACTTTGAGACACGCTGGTATGCAGCCTCATTTGTTCCCCAACTTCACAAGGTACAATTGACAAATAAAAATTGCATATAGTTGGGCTGGGCATGGTGGCTCACTCCTGTAATCCCAGCACTTTGAGAGGCCGAGGTAGGCAGATCTTGTGAGTCTGGGAGTTCTAGACCACCCTGGGCAAGATGGCAAAACCCTGTCTCCACAAAAACCATTTAAAAATTAGCCTTGGGTGGTGGCACATGCCTGCACTTTCAGCTACTCTGGAGGCTGAGGTCAGAGGATCACTTGAGCCCGGGAAGCTGAGGCTTCAGTGAGTCACGACCGTGCCACTGCACTCCAGCTTGGCTGACAATGTGAGAACCTGTCTCGAAAAACATATATAGTTAAGGAATACAATGTGATATTTTGATATATGCATATATTAAAAAAAGATTATCACAATCAGCATGAAGCTAATTAACCTATCACCTCATACAGTTACCTCTTTTTTGATGTGGTGATGACATTTAAGAACTATTCCCTTAGCAAATTTCAACTCTACAGTTCAGTATTATTGACAGTAGTAGGAGGACAGGTCCCTGCATGGTCTTGACTGCCCCAACTCTCCCTCCTCCTGCTTGCAGTTCACAAAACAATTGTAGAATGTATTGAGAAAATGCAACCTCCTGAGATGCTGAGGAAGTGTCCAGAACAATCCGGCCTTTCTACCTTCCTCTGAGAACGGGGGATTCTGCAGTGCTTGAACACGGCAAGCCAAGTGGTACACAGGGTGTAAAACCTGGCATGAAATGCTTTCAGCGTCCCTCAGTTGCAGTGGGCCCATGCAGACTAGAGTCCATCTGTCCTGGGCTGCTTTCATGAACCTTGAGGGACTGGCTCACCATTGAGCGTACGCTCCTATTTATCTCTTCTATGTATAATACATTTGCTTTTCAAACTGACTTCTTGTGCAAACGTTCTGTGTCACCAGACCTAAGAACTTTTGCAGGCATCGTTACCGCACTGTGCATTAAATCTTCAGGACGTATAAATCCTGACTTGCGGAAACTTTGTTTTCTCATTTTACCCATCCTCAGTTACTGGCAACCACCATTCTATTCCCTGCTTTTAAGAGTTCACTTTTCAAAGATTTCACATATAAGTGAGATCCCGCAGTATTTATTGTTCTGTGCCTGGCTTATTTCATTGAGCATAATGATATGTGGATTCATCCACATTGTTGCAAATGGTAGGTTTTTCTTAATTCCATTGTAGATATATACAAAACATTTTCTTTATCCATTTATCCATTGATAAATGAGACTTGGGCTGACTTCATATCTTGCCTATTGTGAAGAGTTCTACAATAAACTTAAGAGTACAAACATCTCTTTGACATACTGATTTCATTTTCTTTGGATACACACCTAGTAGTGGGATTACTGAATGATATGATAGTTTTATTCTTAAATTCTTGAGGAACCTCTACACTGTTTTCCACAATGGATATATTAATTTACATTCCTACCAACAGTGTACAAGGGTTCTCTTTTCTCCACAACCTCTCCAACACTTGCTATCTTTTGTCTTTTTGATGATAGCCATTCTAACAGGTATGAGGTGATACCTCATTGGGATTTGATTTGCTTTTCTCTGATAATTAGTAATGTTGAGTTCCTTTTCATCTACCTGTTGGCCATCTGTATGTCTTTTGAGAAATGCTTAGTTAGGTCCTTTGCCCATCTTTTACTTGGGTTTTTACTTCTTGCTATTGAGGTAAATTATTTACATATTTTGAATATTAACCCCTTATCAGATGTATGGGTTGAAAATATTTTTTCCCTTTCTATAGGTTGTCTCTCTACTCTTTTGTTTCCTGAGATGTGCTTGTGTTTCCTGAGGGTTTTTAGTTTCATGCAGCCACATTTGTCTCTTTTTGCTTTTATCATCTCTGCTTTTGGGGTCATATAGAAAAATCATTGCCTAGCCCAATGCCAAGTAGCTTTTTCCTTATGATTTTCTTCTAGTAGCTTTACAGTTTCAAGCCTTACATTTAACTCTTTATTTTGGACTGATTTGTATATGGTGTGAGATAATGGTTTGATTTCATTCTTTTGTAGGTAGACATCCAATTTTCCCAACATCACTTATTGAAGGGGTTTTGCTTTCCCCATTGCATGTTCTTAATATCTTTGTTGGAGATCAATTGTACATAAATGCAGAGATCTATTTCTGAGCTCTCTGTTCTGTTCCATTAGTCTATATTTCTCTTTTTATGTCAGGAACATACTCTTTTGACTACTACAACTTTGTAATATATTTAGAAATTAGGTAGTATTATGTATCTAGCTTTATTCTTTCTTCTCAAAATGTCTTTGGCTATTCAGGGTCTTTGTGGTTATACATAAATTTTAGAATTTTTGTAATTATATGAAAATATGCCTTTGGAGTTTTGATAAGGATTGCATTGAATCTGATGATTACTTTGGATAGTATGGACAATTTAACAATATGAATTCTTCCAATCCATGAACACAGGATATCTTTTCATGTATTTGTGTTTTCAATTTCTTTTTATCAATGTTTTATAGTTTTCTGTGTACATATATTTCATCTTCTTGATGAAATTTATTTTTAGGCATTTTTATGTTATTGTAAATGAATTTTTATTGACTTGCTTTTCAGATAGTTTATTGTCAGAGGATAGAAATGCTTCTGATTTATGTTGGTTTTATATTTTGCAATCTTTCTGAATTCAGTTATTCATTCTAAAATATTTTTGTTGAAGTCTTTATTTGTCTAAAAGTTTTTACTGCAGGGTTTTCTGTACCTGAGATCAGGTAATCTGCAAACAGAGACCATTTTACTCCTTCCTTTCCAATTTGGATGCCTTCTTTTTTTTTTTTTCGTGCCTAATTGCTCTGGCTAGAATTTCCAGTAATATATTGAATGGAATGATAAGAGTGAGTATCTTCATCTTGTTCCTGAACTTAGAGAAAAAGCCTTCAGCTTTTCATCATTAGGTATGATGTTCACTGTGGGCTTGTTGTACATGGCCTTTATTAAGTTGAGGTATACTAGTATGGAGCCTCATTAAAAAATTATCTTCTATTAGCTCTTCTGATACTGAGTTTCTTTACAAAATTTATTTGATCCACTCTTTCATCCTCATTTTTCAAGTGACCAAACTATAGTGGGGAGAACATCGTCATGGCCATGGTCTCCAAATATTACAGTGATTAGAGAATAGGGCACATACGAGCTTGTAGGCAACAGGGGTACATGGAAAGTGTATTGTTTTTGTTTATATCAGTGGGTTTCAGCCAGGGGTGATTTTGCTTCTAAGCGACACTTACCAATGTCTAGAGACATTTTTGTCTGTCAAAACTGGGATAGAGGAAGTGCTGCTGGCATCTAGTGGGCTAAGCCAGGGATGTTGCAAAACATCCTACAACATATAGGACAGCGTCCACAACAAAGAATTATCTGGCCTTGAATCTGAACAGTGCTGAGGTTGAGAAACTCTTGTTTGTATCAAGGGGAAACCTCTCCAATTTTGGTGTTAGAGAAATATCTCTGGCAGTGCTGTGTTTAAGAGGGAGTGAGACTGAAGGCTGAGAGGCAAGTGGTAGAAGCCAACTGTGAATATATGGCAGATCTTTCACTGATTGAATTAAGACAGTTCTGATACTTAAGGGCCTATGTGGAAAGGTGCTGTTTGGATATCAGGGTCTTTTTCATGGAGGAAAAAGCAGCATTTAGGATAATGATGGTCTGTTTTAGTATCTAGAGCCAAGTTAAACATTTATCTTTCCATCAGTTGCTCACTGAATACCTGCACTGTCTTGGGACCCGAAGACACCATGAGAAACAACTATGGCCTACCTTCATTGAGCTTACAGTCTAGCCTGGTAGGTCAGGGTGATTTTTCCAGTATAGGAGCCGTCAGGGCAAATGCATTTGGAGGTACAAGTTATCCACAGGGAAGTGCTGAAATAGCCTGAATTAAAGCTTGAATTTGGGCTGCCAAAAAAGCCTTTGGCTCAGCACCATGTTATTCTAACACTTGGAGTAAATGATGCACCATATCAAAGAGCCCTACCCAATTTAAGAACCATTTTATGCTATTGTGTAAACCAGTTAATGTCTCCCAGTAGGATAAAAATATGAGTAGGCTACCAAGCCTTAATTACGTCCAAAGAAGGTAGGATATTGCAGCGCCTGGGAACAGTTTTTCCTTTGGGGAAACAACACACACTGGGGCCTGTAAGTGGGGCGGGAACAGGGAGAGCCTCAGGATAAACAGCTGATGGATGCAGGGCTTAATACCTAGGTGATGGCTTGATAGTTGCAGCAAACCATCATGACACACATTTACCTGTGTAATAAATCTGCACATCCTGCATATGTATTCTGGAACTTAAAAATAAAATTAAAAAACAGAAACAAAAAAAAGGTAAAAAAATACATGAAATATTCTTCAAAAAAAGGTAGGAAAAATAACTACTGTTTGTCATGTACCTACTATGAGTCAAGCACTGAGTTGGTTACTTCACATATAATATCTAATGTAATACCATATAACTAGTACCTACATGCAGCAGATGCCTATTTAATGTTTACACCAGTCCTGTGTGATAGCTGCTACTAGTGGACCATTTTACAAATCAGGACTCTTAAGGAGTGTCCTGAAAGAGGTATAAAAAAAGAGCTGGGTCCTAGCACTTTGGGAGGCCAAGGCAGCTGGATCACCTCATGTCAGGAGTTTAACACCAGGCGTCCCAACATGGTGAAACGCTGTCTCTACTAAAAACACAAAAAGTAGCCAGGTGTGGTGGCGGGCATCTGTAATCCCAACTACTCGGGAGGCTGAGGCAGGAGAATCACTTGAACCTGCGCGGCCAAGGTTACAACAAGCCGATACAGTGCCAGCGCACTCCAGCTTGGGCAACAGAAAGAGACTCGGTCTCAAAACAAAACAAAAAACAAACCAAAAAGAGCTGGGGACCTGTGGTGCGGGCTGCACGTATGACTTCCAAAGAGTACAGTACTGGAAGACGGAAAAAAAGAGTAACTTTACAGAGGAGAAGCAGGACAAAAACCACCTCACTCAGGTGGTCAAAGTTAACATCAAGGTTAGTTTGCAGCATATACTTCTGATACCATCTAATAAAAATGGCACTCTTCTCTATGGTCTTCCTTCCCAAAATCCATAACTCCAGTCTAACCATGAGAAAAACATCAGATAAATCCCACTTAAGGGAAATTCAACAAAATCCCTGATTAGTCCTTCTCAAAACTGCCAAGGTATTCAGAAACAAGGAATGTCTAAGAAAAGGTCACACCCAAGAGAAGCCTAAGGAGGCATGACAACTAAACGTAAAGTGCGATCCCAACAGGACCCTGGCAGGGAAAAGGGATTCAGGTAAAAGCTGAGGAAATCTGAATAAACTATGGACTTCATTTAATAACACACCAATGCTGATTCATTAATTCGAACAGACGTATGGGATGAACATATGATGTTAAAAATAGGGGAAACTGGTTGTGAGGTTCATAAGAACTCTCAGTACTGTCTTCATATTTGTTTTCTATAAATTTGAAATTATTCTACAACTTTAAAAAATTAGAAAGAGTTGGAAACATGGCTTTGTATTTGGATGGAAGAGCCAAAGATAACTTCAGGGGAGAGGTAATATTTAAGACGGGCCTTGATATAAGAATGACACAATGGACTTTGGGGACTCGGCGGAAAGGATAGGAAGTGGGTGAGAGATAAAATACTACAAATTGGGTGCAATGTGTACTGCTCAGGTGATGGGTGCACCAGAATCTCACAAATTGCCACTAAAGAACTCACTCATGTAACCCAACATGACCTTTCCCTAAAAACCTATGGAGACAAAAAAAATACGGGTTGATAGGTGCAGCAAACCACAATGACACATGTATACCTACGTAACAAAACTGCATGTTCTGCACACATACCCCAGAACTTAAAGTATATTAAAAAAAAAAAAAAGAAATAGCAATAGAAATAGCAAGGATAGTCTCATTTCATTTTCTTGGTGAAAAGGAGATAATTAAATCTGATTGTAGGTCATCTCTGTCAGGCAGTCAGAATAATCCTCTAATCCCCTGATCTAGGTATTTTTCTGAGTGCAGTAGTTATCAACACATCCTAAAGAAATTAAACGATCTGTTTCAAACAAAAATTCATCTCTCAAGAGAATTCTAAATATACTTCTCTTTAATTTAGGAATTACATTTTTACTATGGTTACTAAAGTGGGCATTTTTTCCTTTAGAACACTTTTTTATTATACATCTCTTGATGAATAAAATAATGCAACAGCAGTGGCTTCATTTTCAGGAAAGTTGAGAAGTCAAAGTATATTTCATAAAGCCTGAAAACATAATTTATGCTTTCCATTTAATACCCATGTCTACAAAAGTTGACCACTAGAAACACAGGATTCCTTATTATAGTTTATGTAATTCTAACGTCAAAGGCACAACCAAATCAAGGTCTCGAATATTTGTGCTTAATTTAAACTTTTCTTTAGCTGTTGTATGTAATGTTTTCCTTTCTACATGAGTGGAAACGGTCTAAACTTCTGAAGTCAGCTCTTTTATATTCACAGTGAGTTTCAAGCAGGAGAAATAATCTTGGAGAGAATTTACCTACATCTAATTTTAAAGTATGTATTTTAAAATGTATTTGCCTATCTTTATAGGAATAGTACAGTGTAGAGAGCAACAAGCTTCATAGAAAATCACAACTTACCAAGCCTGTTAATGAAGACCGGCCTCAGGAAGAGATACCTTGCTGACATGCAGGGTCGTTTCTTCTGGAGGGCAATAGTTCTTTCACATTGCATCCCCTTTTTGCCACAACATATTGTTTTGCACATAGTAGGCACTCAATAAATTTGTTTTCATTTGAATTGAACTCTTTCCTCAAAGTTATTCTATGATAAACTAACAGCACAAGTTGTTGCCCCTCTCAGCTAACCTTGCTGGTTGCTATGCTCACCTCCCAACTGCTGAAATTGTTCTACCTAACAGCTTATACCTGTGACCATCGCTAGAGCATTGCCTCAGCTGGAGACGCCTGCAAAAATCGTATCACGAGTATCACTATGCCACGCCTACCTCTGAGGATGGCCACTGATTGGCTAACACAGAGTACGGGGCAGATTTCTCTTGCCTTGAGACAGGACAGTTCCAGGTGCAGCCACTTATACTCCAGAGCCCTCCGCGTGAAATCAGGCCAAGCCTGACTGTTATCCAAGATCCTATTATCGCTCAACTCCTCCTTTTCGCCAATTCTGCTTCCTTCGCTCCCTTAACAGATTTTTCCTGAGGAGCACTTCCTCATTAACTCACGTATACCCCCATCCCTGCCTCAGGTTCTTCTTTTAAGGAATATAATCTAAAACACACACTCTCTCCCCAACCCCTCCCCCAAAAAATAATTTAAAAAAGATAGGCTTTGAAGTATGGGTGATATTAAATGAGCTAAGATAGGTAAGGAGAAGCATGTAGATATGTGTGGGATTGGAAATATTCAGCTAGTGCATAGAGACCGAGGTAAAAATCAGGACCAAATTCTGAATAGCTCTAAATGGACTTAAAAAACGTTCATAGTTTATAGAAGGAAAGATAGGGTTATAGAAAATAAACGTAGACTACTGTGTGACTAGGATATACTTAATTGCAAGTGAGAAGATTGGAGTGGTTCAGTGACTCCACGATGTCATCAAAGACTCATTTTTTTTTTCAAGTCTGTGCCATCCGTCTACGATTAGCTTTTCCTTCAGGTTTTTACTTCATGGTTACAAGATGGCTGCCATAGCTCTGGGCATCACCTCCTTGCTGCAAAAGCAGAAAAAGCGTTAAGGAAAAAAGTATAATTTTATCAGGAAGACCAAAACTTCCCCAGAAGTTCCCCAGAAGACTTTATTATATCCCACTGGCAAGAATTAGAACCTATGGCCACCATAGGCTACAAGAGAAAGCTAGTTTTTAACAAAGGGTAATCGGATTATGTTCAGGGCTTGGATGACTCACCATTTGTCTCTTGGAATTGGGCACATTGCTACTTAAGAAAATAGATAGCAAAAGTTCTGTTAGCAAAAGAAAAGGAGAAATGACTCTTTGGTAGGCATCTAACCAAAAGTATCATAGATACAACACTACATGTATGTGACTAGGTTTTATTTTTATAGCATATAAAATATATGTATGCAAAAGAAAAGGAGAAATGACTCTTTGGTAGGCATCTAACCAAAAGTATCATAGATACAACACTACATGTATGTGATTAGGTTTTATTTTTACAGCATATAAAATATATGTATGTGTGTATTATATGTTATATATAATATTATTAGGGCCAGGTGCTGTGGGTCATGCCTATAATCCTAGCACTTTGGCAGGCTGAGGCAGGTGGATCGTTTGAGGTCAGGAGTTTGGGAGCAGCTTGGACAACATGGTGAACCCCTGTCTCTACAAAAAATACAAAAATTAACTGGGCATGATGGTGCATGTCTGTGGACCTAGCTACTCAGGAGGCTGAGGCAGGAGGATGGCTTGAGACGAGGAGGCAGCGGTTGCAGTGAGCCAATGGGCCAAGATCATACCACTGCACTCCAGCCTGGGCAACAGAGTGAGACTGTCTCAAAAAATATATATTATTAGTACATATACAATATATGTGTTTAGAGAGAAGGAAAAGAGAGAATTAGAAAGAAAGAAGTGAACAATGTAGATTTTCCAATTTTTGTCAGGCATATATATTTTATTCTATGACAAATGTTATGAACCAGAAATAATGCTTAACTGTTAAGAATACATTAAAGTGATGGTTAAGACGGTGATCTTTTTTTTCCCAGTTTTTTGTAATTTCCTGTTATGACTCTGTCTTTTATCATTTAAATTTAATTTTAGGGAAGAACGCAAGGGGTAGTTGCAGGCATGATAGGAGCTGTTGTAAGTGAAGAGACAACTCAGGATGATTTCCCATGCTTTGTGAAAAGGAGTTGATCTTAATATGAGGAAAATAAGCACCTAAAATAAGACGAGGATGGTAAAAACAAAAAGGAGTAGAAAGGTGTGGGGGGATGTCAGGAAAGGGGAAACTTTTGTTTCAAATGATGTACAGTGTACAAAATCTATATAAAATACCATTCTGAGGGGCACTGGGTATGTGACCCCGTGAGATGCTTGATATGGGAACTTCAACCACCACAAAGACAACATACAGTCTTGGGAAGAGAAGTCTAATGGCAGAAGTGGAGTGAGCTTAAGAAGTCTTTCTTTTTTCTTTCTTTCTTGCAGGTGTCAGGGAACATGTGGAATCAATATCTACTTTGAACTCATGAATCTTACAATAAGAATTAATTCCAGATTTTTTTTCCATTTCTTACTAGCAGAATGACATTGAGAAACTTACTTAACCTCACTGTATGACAGCTCCCTATCTGTAAAGCAGGGATAATGATAATACCATCTTGTAAGGTCAGTGAGGTTTAAGGAAGTGAGTTAATTCCTGTAAAGTGCATAGAACAGTGCCTGACAGTTAGCAATCCCTTAATAAATGTTGTTGGTGTTATTGATGATTGTGTTAATGCTTGTATTTTTCCTTAAAAATAAGATTTAATTTTTGTGCTTAATTTGCATATCATAAAATGTTTAGCAAAATCTTGGAGACATAACAGCAATTCAATAAAATCTTATTAATTGTTTAAGTGCTTCACTATTTCTACGGTTTTCAGTCACACAACTCACCATGTTGCATGCCTTCTTAATAATTTTCAATTGTTTCAGATCTTCTAAGAGATAAAGCAAGGTGTAAAACATCTTCCAGAATTACTCCCTACTTCCCCAACTGTATTTTTGTCATCTTTTCTCAGCTGTGTAACTTAGCAATGCTGATCTTAAAAATAGCCAAGCCCGCCATATTGTTTATATATGTTTCAAGCATTAACCTCTGCTGATTTGGTTTCCTCTACCTGAAACATTTTTCCACTCCTGTTGTACATTTGTTAAACTCCTATTCATCCTTCAAAACATTTCTTAGACATCATCTCCTCTGGAATACCTCCCTGGGATGCCATTTCTTGCCCAATAGTGTAATATTTATATATTATATTTGTACTCTGTATTTATGTCTGTTGCTGATTTTGTTATTGTATTTTAACTTAGGAGTTGTCCTTGTCTCCACTGTTTTTTAATTTCTATGTTACACTTTTAGTTTAGGTTCAGAGGCACACATGCAGGTTTTTTATATGGGTCACATGGGGTTTGATGTACAGATTATTTTATCACCCAGATAATCAGCACAGTACTTGATAGGTAGTTTTCTGACCCTCTCCCTCCTCCCACTCTCCACCTTCAAGTGG
Source organism: Piliocolobus tephrosceles (assembly GCF_002776525.5). Classification (NCBI taxonomy): domain Eukaryota; kingdom Metazoa; phylum Chordata; class Mammalia; order Primates; family Cercopithecidae; genus Piliocolobus; species Piliocolobus tephrosceles. The sequence continues at coordinate 64,770,643 of NC_045450.1, read as the reverse complement.
GTCCCAGTGTCTGTTTTTCCCTTCTTTGTGTTCATTTGTACTCAGTGTTTAGCTCCCACTTATAAGTGAGAACATATGGTATTTGGTTTTCTGTCCCTGTGTTAGTTTGCTGAGGATAATAACCTCCAGCTTATTCCAAAGGAATAAGCAGAGGACATGATCTCATTCCTCTTTTAAGAGAGCAAGATCCTCTTGTCCTTATATGTATATGTTGATGCCACTGTTTTCCATGGTATAAATGTACCACATTTTCTTTGTCCAGTCTACCATTGATAAGCATTTAGGTTGATTCTGTCTTTGCTCTTGAGAACAGTGCTGTGATGAACGTGCGAACACATGTGTCTTTATGGTAGAATGACTTATATTCTTTTGGGTATATGCCCAATAATGGGAGCACTGGATCAAATGGTAACTCTGTTTCACGTTCTTTGAAAAACAGCCACACTGCTTTCCACAATGGCTGAACTAATTTACATTCCCAGCAGCAAAGTATGAGCCTTCCCTTTTCTCTGCAACCTCACCAGCATCTGTTATTTTTTGACTTTTTAACAATAGCCATTCTGACTGGTGTAAAATGATACCTCTCTGTGGCTTTGATTTGCATTTCTCTACTGATCAGTGGTGGTGTTGGTCTCCATTTTTAAACTACATACAGGGTGGAAAGAAAGTGTCTTATGCACCATGCTTCTGGTTGCAAAGTTTAGAGTATGTCAATAAATGCCTGTTAGTTTGTTGAACCGAACCTTTCAGCAGAGACCCCTTACGTCTGTAAACTACTATGTTGCCATAAAAACAGCTATTTCTGTTAAACTCCATAGTTGCAAGAGAGTCTCACTTGCTAATGATAAAATAATTCTCTTTACAGATGCTCAATGATTCTTCTAGGTTTGGTTCACACAGCTTACCAACTGCGTTCTGCTTCCTTCTTGTTCCTTCTGGGTTCAAATGCACAGGGTGCCCACATTTGTCACTGAGTTATTGCTAACAAATAAAACATCAACAAGGCTGTTTCACAACCCACAGGGATTGACTGATCAGACTGTGGTCTTATCAGACAATGACAGTTCAATGAGAGTAAAGCCCTCAGCTTACTTCCCTGTTGCTGGCACCACAGTCAATCTCTCTTTGTTGGTACGAAAGTATGCTCCTAGCAACTGGACTGGGTGAAGCTTTGTTACTTGAAGGTGGCAATAGCAGACACATCCGAAGACAGGACCAAGGCTTGGTACCAAAACAAATACTCCATTGTCTTCTTATCCAGGGGATCACCAACAGGTGATACAGGAAGTCAAGAGCAAGAGATTCCAGTAACACGTCAGAAAATGGACTGCATCTTGGTTCAAGACCAAGTCTATTATAAAAATAATAATTTCCCTTAGGTTCTTACTGGTCGCTCTATCTAATTGTGGGAAAGGTCATGTGGGAAAAAAATGCAGAGAGCTGGGAGAGACATTGTCCCGTGGCACAGCCACCTCTGATTGCCTGGTCTGATGGGAAGAGAGAATTTCTACGACCACTGACTCTCATTCCAAAGCTGCCTTGTGGCTTTCTTCGCAGTGGTTCTTTCAGCACCAGCCTCCGTGTGTTCCCTTAAAAACATTAGCAGTCCTTAAGGGTTATGTAGAGAGGGGATTAAACAGCATTTAGTTCTTTGTCCATTACCCTATTCTAATGAAATGTGTTATCTGAAAGAATTATTTAAGCCTATGTAAATCAGTCAATGTGAGAAGATAAGGTTGGTGGGGGCAGGCAGAGTTGAGCTGGGTGATAAAAATAGAGTTTTATCTCCATTTGGACTGATTTTGAAAAGGTTTTTAACCATTGCAACTGAATCCTTTTCAGAATCCTCTCTCTCTTTCTCTTTTTTCTTTACCCGAGTTGCTATGAGAACATGAATCATCTCTTTAGCACAATGACAGCAAGTGTAGCATTTAGGAGCGGACCCTGATTTTTCACTGTTTGTTCTTTGCTCTCAACAAGATAAGCTGTTGTTATTTCTTTCTTCTTGAACAAGCACACCATGATTGCTGAAGTGGTAAGAATAATTGGACCAAATAGTCATGCGATTAATGCAAACAGAGGGAATTCATCTGTTTCGAGTACAGTAAATGCACTTCTGAAGAAGCAGAGAGCTTGCTTTCTCTGTTTATTCTTGGGCTGCAGAACAAATGTTGCTGAGTTCACTGCCACAGATTCCTGCATTTCTTCCATGGGGTGGAGACCTTAAATGAACTGGGTTAAGGAAGAAATCAGCCCTATCTTGGGAGAGGGTGGGCCAGACAGGGGAAGTGCAGGGTGAAAGCAGGGGAGAAGGCTGCTCTCTCCCCCCGGAGACACCCTCTTCCCCACCCTCCTCACTGGGGACACTAAGACATTTGTTTTCTCAAGGATATTTTTCAATTAGAAGGTGATGTGGCAAATTGAAATGGAAGGGGAATTAACATTCGTTAGAATCCTCAAGATGCTCAGCGTTGATGTCATTTGGATACTGCAGACATGAGGCAGATTTCATTATTCCCACTGGACAGACAAGGAAACTGAGGTTCAGAAGTAAGTCTCCCAGACTCACAACACTCATATATTGAACTTCCGGGGTTTGAATTCAGGTCTTCCTGTTTACTGTTGTGATGATGGCACAGGGCACAGGCTCTGTGGTTCCTTTGAATCCTGACCATCTTGTAACTGAGTGACCTTGTGCAAGGGACTTCACTTCTCAGCACCTCATTTTTGCCAACTGAAAAAGAAAACAAAACAATCACTAGGGTTGATAACAGTACTTATCTGATAGGTCTATTGTAAGGATTAAATGAGTTATTAAATGAAAATAATGTAGAATTGTGCCTGGCAGATAGAACACGCATAATATCTGCTAGCCTGGACACTGATTCCTCAAAGTAATCAATGGTGCGTCTACTACACAAGTGTCCATTCTGCATCACACTTGGGGTTCTCTGAAACGGCTCTGTAACTCATTGCTTTGCATGCAATCACTCTGACACACCTTGACCAGATTAATCGCCCCTAAATTCTTAAAATGTCATTTTTTCAGGTCACTTAATAACTTAGGAGGATCCCCATTGCCTGTGGGGTAAAAACTTGAACATTCATCCATAGACTGGCTATGCCCTGCTTATCCTGCTAACTTCAGGTTGCCCTCACCACCTGCCCCCACCCCCAGCCCCTGCCCTACCAAAGAGACATAACTTGCTCTTTTCCATTTGAGCAGTAGGTTTCAATCCTGGGTACTTCTCAAATGTCCCACCCCAACTTTATCTTCTCCCAGAAACATCCCTTACAACGTGAACTCACAGAGATCATGGCCCACTCCCTAGCTCCCAGAGCCTATACAATCAATGTTTGCTATTCTCTGACCTGTGCCACCCCATGAATGCTTGGTTCTCTTCAAGGCAGCTGTTTGGGAGGAGATGGAATTTATCATCCCTTGCTGTTGTCTGTTGACTTCTCCTTTACCGTGATGTGCAGAGATTACTGGGATTCCAGGAGGCTGTGGAAGTTGGAAGGTCCCTGCAGCAAGAGAAGTCTGAGTTTTGAAGTACAAGATAAAGTTAGATATCTAGAAAACTAGAAGGAAGGAATTCTAGACAGAGGGAGAAGCTTGTGCCAAGTTTTGGAGGCATGCGAATCCCTGCAGATGCTGAAGTCTGAATGTAAACAGATGATGAGAATTGTCAGCAAGGTGATGCTGACAATTCTCAGTGACCAGGGATAACAAGGGTGATTATTCTTCTCAGCTTCCAGCCCTCTCCCCACCCCTTTATCCTTCTCTACTCCTCTGGAATCCACCTTTAGCCCTGAACTTGGTTCTTCTTTCAGTTTGATGAATAGTTCCGCCATTTTGCTTAATTGTTTCTCTGCAGCAGTCACCGAACAGAATGAGGATTAAATTATACTAAATAAATGAAGCACCTTGCACAGACTTTGGACAATAGAACCTCATCTACTTGGTTTTGAGTATGAAGCAGGAAATCCACTGGATGTTGTTTCACTGTAAGTCGGTATTCCTTGCTGAGTTGGAGAGCATGTACTGCCCTCCTGCTAGAAGTTCTATAAAATCCAGTTTCTCCTCTGAGATTGCCGAAGTACAAGACAAGGGAAAAATCACTAGCATGGTGTTGGAGTCTTTCCCAAGAGCCAGAGACACGGACACCCTTGTCCGAGTGAGCTGCAGAATAACCCTACAAAGGTGCCAGCTTCCTTATCTAATAAATGAGGATAAGGAAGTTCGAGAAAATGAGAGGATGCTCCCAGTTTCATGAATCCAGTGAGCACCATGAACAACAGATGTCCCCTGGGCCCTGTCCACATCCTGTCCTGTATACTTGACTGTACACCAGCCTGTCCTTCAACTGCTGACCCCTGCATTTCTTTGCCCAAGAACGTTTAATGGACAACAAAGCCCATTCTGTCCATTTCTGGGTGACATCCTCAACCAACGCCTGGAGGGAAGCCCCCTTTGCCCCTAACATGGGAGAACTCCAAGGGACCCTGTTCTACGCAGGCTCCCAGAGTCCCCGTGAAGGGTCACCTACAGTTACCTACCATGACTATTCTCTTAAAACTGATTTTTACTTTTTAATTTACTGCCCTTGCTTCCTTGTCTTGCTTCTTCACTCTGTGACCAGTTCTTCTCAAAATTACCCCCTAATTCTTTGCACTGAAATTCTTGTCTCAGGGTCTGTCTCTGACGTTTGAATGTAGATCTGTTTGACCCTGAGATCTACAGCCCCTTCACATTATGGAGCCATACTGCAAAGATAGCTCATGAAGAATTTCCCTGGGACAGAAGCACAGTGGAATGTGGAACCCAGTAGGTTAGAAATGACAGGTGGGTTCTCTTCCAGGGGTATTCTATGATTGATTGGTGGGAGGGCCACTCAGAAACTAGTTGGAGGATGAGTTTGAGCCCATATCCATATAGACGAGAATGGACAGCCTGACAGTGTAATGGTGTATGCTGCGTAGGGGAGTTGGTCTTCCTGGACTTTGCTCTTGTTCTCCAAGTCCTCAAGTTTTTTACCCTTTCTGTTTGCAAATAGGAGGTTAAGACCATGTATTCGGCACTGTATGCACTTTCATGTATAAAAGCCAGAGTACGTAGTAACAAAGCAGAGAGAATACAGAATTGAGCAGAAACTCAGAAACCCTGAGCTGCAAAGCTCATTAAAGCACCATTTGGACAAGTCACTTTTTCCTTTCATGTCTCTTTTTAGTGATAAAGATATTAAGAGCAACTGCCTCATGTTTGCTAAAGATCTCTTACCAGCCAGCATGTCATCTATTAGTCTATGACTTCAAGATGTTAGCTTCTTGCAGTGTGAAATGTCTTTTTCTAGTCAAGGGGTTTGTTCTCACGCTGGTGGATGTTTCTTGTGTGTGTGTGTGTGTGTGTGTGTGGCACCGGGGGGAGAGGGGGGAAGGGGGATCTGTCCACCTTCTAGCCCCTGCTTTTGGTTAATATATCTCTTTTTTTTTTTTTTTTTTCTCAGAGAAGCCAGTTTCTCCCCTTCTCTCCATTCGTGTGTTTTAGCTCCAGGAACAGTTTTGTCTTCTGGTTCCAGCCTAGAAAATTAGCACATTGCATTCCTAAGTCTCAATGATTGGTTTTGTGATGAGAATGGGGCTCAAATTATGGAAAGTGGGGCCTTTATCAGGTCTCTTGGGGAATGGATTTGAACCTGGAATGGAAAAAATGCCATCTGGATCTGCCCTATGGTCCCTCACTCTGGGATCAACACAGATGAAAGAAAGTTAAGGAAACTGACAAAGAAAAATTTAGTCTGGGAGCCACTGAGTAATCCCCTTGGTCAAGGCAGTCCTGAAGCTAACCCTTTCCTAGGACTTTCCATCTAACTAAGCCCTAATATTCCATGTTTGTTTAAATTGGTTTGGTTTGAGCCTATGTTGTCTTTCAAAGAAACAAAAATCTAACTAATTTACAACGCAAAAATTGTGCTGATTGTGTCCACTATTTTATGCCCACATTGAGCCTTATAATCCAGTGGACTTCCCTTTAGCTCAGCAAATAGGAAAAATGGGCTCCCAAACCTAGAGGGTGGATGGAAACTCTCCCCAGCATCCTTCACCTCACCCTGCCCTCAAATCCCTACCCATCCCTGCCCATGACTGTGCTCCTTCCTGCCCCAGAGAGAAAACCGATTTAAATGGTTTTTATATCTAAGCAGTAGGTGTTTATTATGGCCATAAAATAATTTCCCAGAGACTCCAGCCAGGCATGAAGCCTTTGTGTTCTGAATTTACCAATCAGTGGCAATTTGCTAAAATAATCATCTTCATGTTTGCAGTTAATAATCTTGCTTCAGGCTGTTCCAACCAAATGGCTGGTCACTTTCAGTAATGGCCAATTTCTCGGAGATTATTGCTAAAATGATTAGGCACATCATGATTTCCCAGGGCACATGCTTTGGAGTTGATTCATTAGAAAACTAAAAGCCTTCTGGACTCCTTTGGAAAGTGGGGGATGCTTATCTGAAAAGATATGCCATCAGCCTCTTTCTTTTTTTCCTTAGCTATGTCCTGGTTTAACTTTTTTCCTGCCCCTTGTTGGTTCATTATCTTGTTACTAGACAGAATGCTTTTTGTTTGCTGTAAGCTCATCATTATAGCTGACGGACCTGGAAACATTTTACAGCCAATTAGATGAATCAATGAGTCCCTTTTTTAGAAAACATCCTTTCTTGAAGTTCTTGTATGAACTAGGCACTAGCCCAGAAATTTTGCACAATGTCTCACTTAATTCTCCTAGCAAAGTCCTAGTCTCCAGTTTGCACATGAGGAGAGTGTATTAATCTCAGAGAGGTTAATTGACTTGTTGCATGTCACACAGTTAATAAATGCATAGCCTGCATTTGAATCCAACACTCAGTGTTCTTTCTCCTGCACCAGGAAGTCTGCCTTTCTCATTCAACTCCACTCACCCAGGTCCCTGCTTGTCTCAAGGCCAAGCATGGCACCTGGGAGCCAAGCCCCAGGTGGAGACAGGTTAGGACACTGGCACGCAGAGCATGGGAAACCACAGCAGCAGCAATCCTGATTTTCTTGTGGCTGCCTGGTTCACACCCAATGCCAGCGTGTCTGCTGCAAACCTAGGCTTTCATCCTCAGCTCCTGCAGCTGCAGAAAAAGAATAAAGCGGGAGATAGAGAAAAAGACTTTAGGGAGAGCATTCTAGGCAGAACTTGATCCGAAACATGCTCTTATTTACCAAAATAGAGAGAGGAAAGCATCTGCTCATTGCAGTTGTAGTAGACATTCTGTAGAAAGGACCCCAGACCCTTAGATGAGTGGTGGGAGAAAGTCATGCCTTGGTTCTTTCTTTGGCATTGTGTAAATGCATGCAGGAACAAATTGGGACAAAAATGCTAAGTCATCAGGTAAACAATGAGCAAAGCTGGAGAAAGACATTGTCTGGTTTTTAAAGACTAAACAGCAAGTGGGGTAAAGCTGGCAATTCTCTGCAATTAGAATATTGCTTCTGTCCCCCAGGAAATAGTCATTTGAATGTGGATCAACATGAGCACTAGGAAAAAATAGTTACATGACACAGAAACCATATGATGAACAAAAAGAGGATCCACCTGGAGTGTAACAGAGAGGTCTTCAGCCACACCTGGCAAATGTTTCATCACAAATTAGTGTGAAGGCTTTGGTAACTAATAACAGAGCCACATTGCAATTTTCCAGGTATCGTATCATTTACATGTTTTTATATCTTTAATTATTTAATTTTTTATAACGAAGCTACTACATTTGCTTCAAAACAGCACTACATGAACCTTTCTTAATGCGCTAATGCTTGTTCATCAAAAATCAACAGCAAATGTCAACCTTACTAGTAAAAAGACAGAGGCATTTCAATTGAAACCCTTAGGTTGGGGTGATCTTAACTAGCTGGGTATATTAATACTAATACTTAGGTTAAATCTTAGTAAATTGTACATGTTTCATTTTGTGGGGTGACCCAGTTGTTCAGCTTTAGTTGCTTGGGAGAGATTAGTACTGCTCACAACTCATTGGCAGAATGAGTCATGTGGTTCTGACTTAACTTCAAGGGGTTGAAAGGTAATCTTCTGTGCCTAGGAAGCAGAAGGGAACTGAATACAGGTAAACAGCAATGTGTCACTTTTGGAACAAGGCAACTGAAAGCCAATTTGTAACTTTCATTGCTGTCTTCCCCTGCTGAGATGACCTTGGAACCATGTGTTTCAGATCATTCAACTCCAAGATGGTGGAGTTTCTGTTAGCCTGGATCCCTGAGTGATCATATGGAGCAGGGTTGTCTGTTGATCTAGACCAGGGAATCTTCATGAATATTTCTGAAATTTCAGAATGAATTTGTTACTGTTGTACAACATAGCCTCTTCTGACTAAAATAGATGATTCTTACTGTTTCAAAGAAACTCTTCAGGTATTGCAAAGGAGACACACCTGAAACAGAGGAACCTCCTGGTATACGCATTCCCTGACCCAGTGACCATGTTTGATAGATCATGAAACAGGTACCCTAATAGGAAGACATCAAAAGAGAGATGCTTTGAGATAACAGCTGTTTGCAACTGCCTGGGACTTAAAGCATGGAAAGAAGAAAAGCAATGCCACAACAGTTGCATGTGCTCCAGAACGAAAAATAAAATTACTTATAAAAGCAAAAGAGAAACAGGGTAAGGTTTGAGGGAACAGACATGGAGAAAAGGGTGCAGATGTGTCTACTTTCTTGATGTGCTGGACGACTCCTATTTGAAGCTCTTGTTTAGCCCCTTATCTTTTTCTGCTAAGAGTCTTTCAAAATGAACTGAAATAGTAGGTCTATCCCAAGGCAGAGAAAGAAAAAAAGAAACCCTCAAAATGTTATAAGCAGGTGATGACTAGGAAATCTTTTCAAGGAGTGTTCCCCAGGTGGAATTTTGCAAGTACCTGATGTAGAACTGCTTATTGAATCAAACTGAAGGGCTGGGGCTGAGAAAGCTTCCTATAAACCAGCATCACAGTAATACCATGTCCACTAAAGTTTGAAAAGAACTGCTTTAAATTTTTCCTTCTGGCTAACATGTTATGTTTTGGCTACTGAACCTATCCTATCTCTAGACTGATTATGGAAAGGCAGTTTTCTACTTCCACCTTTGTAGTTTATTAATGATAACTATTAAATGAAACCAAGACAAATGATTCTCACTTCAAGAAAAGGTATTCCTCAAGTAGACATGGCTAACCTCAGATACGCTGGTTTGGGACATTATCTCCCCCGTCCCTGTTTATGCAGCCAGGTAAGCCATATATGTATTCTAGACCATGTTTTCACAGATGTTCAGGTGAGAACAAGGGTGAGTCACTGGCAGCAGCTGACAAAATTACATGGCGTTTGCGTGAGTCAAGATTCACTGCCTCTTCCTCTCTCAACCTGTTTCCAAATCTCAGGCTACAATTTGACTTAGGCTTTCCAACCACAGAGAAAGCAGAGGTTCCATCACCTCCTCTGTCCTTTGTGGAAGATAGTGCCTTCAGTCATCACCTGAGACGTGCCAGAGACTCTGAGACTTGGTCTGAAATGATGTCTGGAGCCAGGATTTGTGTCCGAATTAGAAGCATCTCTGAGTATTGTAGAACTTGCCAAGTGAATCACCACAATTCGTGCCATAATAGACTTTCAAAAATTAAGTAAATGCAGCACTATTTTTCAAAAGATGCAAAAGCTTTTCAGATTTTGTTTACCTCCCAGTACACTGACAAAACTGACCCAAATGAAATAACTCCAAACTGCAAAGCCTGAACACATTTCAAGAATTACAGTTAGGTCAAGAAGATTTCTCATACATTCTCCTGTTTCTTCATCAAGCTAATCCAATGAGGTGAGCAGAGGTGAGCCTGGGCAGAAGTGAGCCTGATTTTACAGAGAAGCAAACTCAAGTGTAAATGAAACAAGTGGTTTGCCAGAGATCAAATATTCTACAATGAGCAGCAAATTCATGATCTCAACTCTGGCCTTCTGATTCCAAATAGAATCCTTTTGCATGTGGAAAACTGAAGAGATCTACATTTGAATCCTGGCCCTGTCACTTAATGGTTAACTGATTCTGAAATATTTTCTTAACCTCTCTGGGTTCTTGACTTCTTCTTTTGTGCAATGACTATCATATCTTTTTCACAGGGTAAATGGGATTTCTTTTTAAAGTACTCAACGTAGTAGACCTTAAATAACTCTAAGCACCTTTCTTCCCACTCGTTCGTGTTCACTTATCACATACGTACTAATCTTCTAATATGTTCCAGGAACTATATGAGATCTGGAGGATGGAGAAACTAACAGAATATGCATAGTCCCTGCCCTCAGGGAACTTACTGTGTATTCTCCCACTACCGCCTAAGCAAGGTAACAGAAAGCCCTGTGTCATCTTGCTCCTGCATTTCTCTGCAAGCTCATCCAGGGTCACGTTTGCCCACCTCTCCCTCTGTGCTCTGGTCTCCTTTTTGTTTCTGGAACATACCAATCTAGTTTCCACCATAGGGACATCACCCCTGTTGGTCTCCCTTCTCCTACTTCTTGATCGAGTCCCAGATTAAATAGCCCATGTCCCATATTTACTCTTACAGTGTCCCATTCTTTTTCTTCAGAGCACTTGTCAAAATTTACAATTGCCTATTGATCTATTTGTATTCTTGAATGATTTTTGTCTCACACCAAGCTATGAATTCCACAAGGTGGATATTTACCCGTGGCCTAGCACATAACCTGACACACATTATAAACTCAGTAGAAATGGAAAAAGGATGTGCCATTACTAAATAAATAAATATGTCCACAAACAAGTCTGAAAATTAATTGTTGAAATTGTATGTATGTATACGACAAACAGTAGCTAAGCAGATACCCTAGATTGTTCTTTGACAAAATTAAATATATGAGAGTCATTCATTCATTCATTCACTTATTTAATTGAAATTGTGATGGCATGTAGTCGAGGGAACTTTAAATCCGGGCTGGTAGATGCTATACACATGTGCTTCTACTTCCCCTTAACTTTCCCAGCAGACATCATTGATCAACTATAGCACTTCCCCCTCTTGAGTGAAGAAGCAGTTTTCTCAATACAGCACTTCTGGTAGACACTACCAATTGATTGCAGTGGGCCTGTAAGACACTTCACCCCAAGCCTCAGAGACCACTGTTACCTTTAGTACCTCTTGCTCAGCATTTTTCTGATGCTTAGCCCACTCCCAGCCTTTAGCATTGCCTTGGCCCAGCAAGCTTCCTCAGCCATGGAAGGATCTCTAGTGTGTCAATGAATTTTAATTACTAGAATGTACAGCATGGTGATGAAGTCATTGGGATACAGACAATGCAGGCTCCTAAAACCGGTTTCTGTCTCCTTTCTCCATTCACTTTTATTTCCAAGCATGCCAGTAAGAGATGAGAGATTTTCTCTCACTTTCTTTGGAAATTGAGAAACTAAAGTCTGTGCATAAATCCGAGGTTCTACCTTCAACTTCTGACTGTAACAGCTCCACTTCACTTCCCATCACAACACAGAGAGAGGCTTTGACGATTTCTGTCCTCAGATTTGTGCTAAACCAACATCTTCCTTTTCAGTGCATTCAGCACCCAGATTCTTTTATTGGAGATTTCTCTGCTCCAAATATCCCAGCTTGTCTCCTTCATGCAACTTCCCAGCTGACTGCAAATCAGTGATTTCTCATGTTTCATGAAACTTAAATTTCCCTGAAACCCCCTTCTTCCCCTAACTACCAGCTTAATCTTTTCTTCCTCTAGAGCAATAGTTTTCAACTGGAATTGATTTTTCTCTCTAGGGACATTTGACAGTATCTGGAGACATTTTTGCTTGTCACAACTAGGGGCAAAATGTTGGGGTGCTACTGGCATCCAGCAGGCAGTGATTAGGGACACTGCTAGACATCTACACTGCATAGGACAGCTACCCAGCAAAGAATTATCTGGCTTCAAAAGTCAGCACTGCTGAGGTTGAGAAAAACCTTGTTCTAGAGTAATAGCAAAGACCCTCTTGACATTTTAAGGTCTCCCTAGAAATCTTACCAGGATTGGCAAACTCCATAAGGTGACTATGAGTCACTTAACAAAAGAGCAGACCAAATGGCAACACCCCAGGACTATTTCTTTTCAGTTCTCTGGCTCCAGCAAGCACTGGGGTAATCAGATGACATGAATGTGGGTCTGTTGAACATGCCTCCATTTTTTTTTCATCTGTGTAGGTGCTACAACAGCACTTCAGAAGGCGCAACGTGAGAATTAAATAAGAAAATGCAGATACTTAATAAGTATGATATCTTCCCCTAGTCAGGGCTGAAAAAATGGGAGCTGTTCTTACTGAATTTTTGTTCTCTTTCTCATCATCACAATTATTCTCTCCCTAAAATGTCAGTCTTTGACCCCGGGTCTCTATGCAAGGCTGTTTCCTCTTCCCTCTTCTTGCCTTTCTGTCATTGCCTTGGGAACCACTGCTACCTTTTTGATACCTTTCACCAACTTCAAATTTGGTGGTGGAGGGGTGAAGCAAATTTAATTTCCTGTAGTTATTTGTTTACCCAGTGAATTCCTTTGGCCCAGCCTCAAGCTTGCCTCTGAGAATTTTATTTCCAAACCCTGAGTCACTTACCAAAGGGGCAGACCAAATGCAACACCCCAGGACTATTGACAATGACAAGCCATGTAGCAAAAGGGCAGACCAAATGCAATACTCCATGACTATTGAAAACAATAGGCCATGTCTAAGCTCAGGGCTCTTTGGGCACAGGGCTGCTGACCCAGCATGGGCATTCACTGGTACATGAGAAATTGTATTATCTTCTACTTATGGGATATGAGAAAAATTTTCATCAGACACATGTTGGGGACACATGTGGATCAGAACCATTTTTAAATCTTTTTATTTTACACAAATTCAGCAGATACATATTGCCGGCACCTCAGATTTATTTTCTTTCTCTCTCTCTTTTTTTGACATGGAGTCTTGTTCTGTTGCCCAGGCTAGAGTGCAGTGGCATGATCTCAGCTCGCTGCAACCTCTGTCTCCCAGGTTCAAGCAATTCTCCTGCCTCAGCCTCCTGAGTAGCTTGGATTACAGGCAGCTGCTGCCACACCCAGCTAATTTTTGTATTTTTAGTAGAGACGAGGTTTCACCATGTTGGCCAGGCTGGTCTCGAACTCCTGACCTCAGGTGATCCACCTGCCTTGGCCTACCAAAGTGCTAGGATTACAGGCATGAGCCACCATGCCCAGCCTCAGATTGATTTTCAAAAACGCTTTATTGAAATATAGCAAATATATAGAAAATAGAAAAGTGCACAAATCATAAGTGCATAGTTCAAAGACTTTTATCTGAAAGAATATAACCATGTGACCCACAACCCCGGTCAGAAAATAGACAATTTTTAACTCTCTAGGAGCTCCCTTGTGTCTCTGCTCAGTGACTACCACCTTCTTATCCCCAGTGGTAATCACACCCTAATTTCTATCATTATAGACTAGTGTTGCCTGTTTTTGAAATTTTTGTAACCGTTATTATATGGATCTGCTTTTTTCTATTTGCTTGGATTTTTTTTTGCTTAATATCTGAAATTCAACCATGCTAACACATATAGCAGTAATTTATTAACTCCCACTATTATATGTTATTTGTTTAAAAGTATATACCATAGTGTAATTATCTGTTCTGTTTTTGATGGACATTTGGATTTTTTCCAGGCTTAACCATCGTGTGATGATCTCATGAATGCTCTCATCATTGTCTTTTGGTACATGCACTTCTTTGGGGCTTACACACAAGCACAGAATTGCTCCATCATAGAGGTTACATGCATTTGGCTTTAGGAGATACTGCCAGTTTTCCAAAGTGATTGCACCAAGTTATTCTCCCCCAAAACAGTGCAGGTGAGTTCTAACTGCTTCACATCTTTGCAGACACTTGGTAAAGTCTATTACATTTTGTTTTATATTAACCATTTCTGTTGACATGTTGTTATATATCATTGTGGTGCCATTTGCGGATCACTAATGGAGCTGAGTATCCTTCACATGCATATTGTTCATTTGATTATCTTTTTTTGTAAAGTGCCTGTTCAGGTATTTTGCCCATTTTTAATATTGAATTGCCAGCCTTTATTGTTGTAAAGAGTTGATATTGAATTGCCAGTCTTGATTGACGTAAAGAGTTTTCAGGAGGAAAACTCTTCATTTCTAAGTATGACGTCAATTGTGGGTTTTTCATAGATTACGTTTATTAAAGGTTCAGAAAATCCATTTCTGTTCTTAGTTTATTGAGTGTTTTTATCCATGAATCGCTGTTGACTTTTGTCAAATGCTTTTTCTGCATCAGTTGAGATAATCATGTGTCTGTTTCCCCCTTATTCTGTTAATGTGACATGTTACATTGATTGATTTTATGTGTTGAACCACACTTTTATAATCTTGGAATAATTCCTACTTGGTCATGGTGTGTAATCCTTTTAATATGCTGGTGGAATTAATTCACTTGTATTTTATTTAGTTCTCTTTATCTTTGGGTTTTAGCAGTTTGGCTGTGATATGCCTAGATGTGTTTATATTTGTATTTATCTCTTGGGTTTGTGGGGCTATTCTGGTTTCCTGTTTTTGTTTTTCTTAAGTATTGTGGCTTTAAACTTTCCATTAGTTTTGGAAAATACTTAACTATTTTCTATCAAATATTTCTTCTGCACTTCCTCTTTCCCCTTTTTCTCCTCTCTCTGCGCCTTCCTCTTTCTTCCTTCCATTTTTGTCTCCAATTACATATGTGATAGACCTAGTTCCGATGCCTTATATATTTTTCATTTTTTTTTTTTTTTTTGAGTCAGGGTCTCACTATATCTCCCAGGCTGGAGTTCAGTGACACTATCTTGGCTCACTGCAACCTCCATCTCCCAGGTTCAAGTGGTCATCCTGCCTCAGCCTCCTGAGCAGTTGGGACTACAGGCACAAGCCATGACTCCCGGCCAATTTTTGTAGAGACAGGATTTTGTCACATTGCCCAGGCTGGTCTTGAACTCCTGAGCTCAAAGCAATCCACCCACCTCCACCTCCCAAGGTGCAGGATTACAGGTGTGAGCCACAATGCATGACCTATTTTTCATTCTTTATTCCTTCCATGCTTCTGTCTAGAGTTTCTGCTAACTTCCAGTTTCTCCCAGTTGCTCTCTTACTCTACATCTAAACTGCTGTAAACTCACCCACTGAGTTCTTAACGTATTTTTAGTTTTGAAATTTCCATTTTTTTCATATATTTCAATTCCTTTACAAAATCTTTTGTCTTTTGGTAATTTTAGAGTCTATGCCTGACTTCAGTGTTTGCTTCATCTGTTTTGTTAGCCTTTTTTTCATTGTTATTTAGTCCTGTGTCTTATTAGCCCTAGTCACTTTTTGCTGAGCACTGAGCATGGACATTAATATGAAAAATTATGGAAGGCCTTGACTGAGTGCGGTGGCTCATGCCTGTCATCCCAGCATTTTGGGAGGCCAAAGGTGGGCGGATCACTTGAAGTCGGGAGTTTGAGATCAACCTGGCCAACATAGAGAAACCCCGTCTCTACTAAAAATACAAAAATGAGCCGGGCGTGTTGGCACACATCTGTAATCCCTGCTATTCGAGAGGCTGAGGAAGGAGAATCACTTGAACCTGGGAGGCAGAGGTTGCAGTGAGCCAAGATTGTGCCATCGTACTCCAGCCTGAGTGACAGAGCAAGACTCTGTCTCAAAAAAAAAAAAAAAAAAAAGAAAAGAAAAGAAAAGAAAATAAAACTTATAGAAGGCCTAGATGAGCCTTCAGCTTCCAGCAAACAGTTGGAGTTGAACCGAGCTGTTTCAAGCCTGGAATTCAGCTTTGTGAAGATCTGGTTTGTTTCCTCTTTACTTTCTGTTTAGAGAGTCCTGATGGTGAGCCTGGTGAGCTTACCTCATCTCTATCTCTTTGTTGGAATCTAAACTCCAAATTTCACCTCCTCAGGACCGTGAGGCACCTGCAAATTCTGTCTCTTTAGCCTACTGTCTGTGATTCCTTCTTACACTCTCCTGGCCTAGAGAGCTTATGAATTGGTGAACACTTCCTGGGAATACATAGCTCAGACTGTTAGACTTTTATCCCTGTACTTCCCTTTGAAGATTTTAGCCCCTCAAGTCTTGACTACTGAGAAGTCTAAATTTGAGTTTCTTGCTCCTCTACTCTATAAGACTGTCAGAAACTCAGCTCATCTTCTTGGTTTCTTAAACATCTATCGCCGCTTGGCTTCTCACTCCTTCTGTCCAGGATTCTTACAGGTGAATGCCCCAAAGGAAAATGGTGTGTAGAGTGCTGTGTTAGCTTCAGTGAATTTTTCTTTTTTGCAGATCTTAGCCCTTGATGTTTGGGATACCTTGATGGCTCTTTAATGGTATTTGGGTTTTCTGGTCATTTTCAGTGAGGCGTTTGTTTACCATAGGCTAGTTTGCTGTAACTGCAAGCAGAGCTTCCCCAGATCGACTCTGGATTCTGTATCCATAAGCGTGAGAGGAATGATCAGGGTGAAAGGAGCCATCTTTCTGACCACAGAGAGTGGTTGTGAAAGCGTCCTTCACTTCTACCTGTGAGGAACCTGTCCTCAGCTCCATGTCATATCTTAATATCTTGTCAGTCTTCCTGTCTCTTTGTTTTTCAATAAAGACTTTTGCCTTGGCCGGGCATGGTGGCTTATGCCTATAATCCCAACACTCTTAGAGGTCAAAGCAGGAAGATCACTTGAGCCCAGGAGTGTGAGACCAACAAAAGACTGAAAAAATTTAGCCAGGTGTGGTGGTGTGTGAGTGGAGTCCTATCCACTTCAGAAGCTGATGCAGGAGAATCCCTTGAGCCCGGGAGGTCGAGGCTACAGTGAGCTGAGATCATACCACCACACTCCAGCCTGGGAAACAGATCAAGACCCTGTCTCAAAAAAAAAAAAAAAAAAAAAAAAAAAATACGACCCTCACTTTTTGGATGAAAATATCATTGTTACACTGGAAGCATAAATAGTATTTGGCTATGTTTTAAAATGTAGAGTTCTTATCTTTTAAAAAGTAATCCTAAAACATAAAATTTGATTTCAAATAATTCAGTGGGGATTCTACTCTATGTCAGAGTGTTTGAATATGTCCTAATTTAAAATGTAGGCAAGTAAAAAAAGTCACAACCATGAAAAAAATACTCTGACTTGCTATAGAATAAAAATCAGAACTCCTAAGCAATTATACAAAAATTCACCTACACCCCTCTTAGCCAGTGGTCATGCCATGCTCTCAATCCTTTACAAATGCTGGTACCTTTTCTCCTTATCATTTCCATCTTAACATCCTTTTTAAAAAGTTGGCGCCATTGTCTTTAGTATTGTCAGACCGTGATCCCCACAAGAGGTGGAAGGAGAATGTACAAGCTGTTGGAGGCCTAGCAGAACCCCTTAGAGAAGTTTTCTAAACTGCCATATTCCTTAAAGGCACCAGCAGGCATCTTCCAAACTTTCCATCATAGTATAAAACCACTGCCGTAGTATAAAACCACTGCCATAGTATAAAACCACTGCCATAGTATAAAACCACTGCCAAAACAATCTAGGTCCCTTTGGGGAGGCTGGAAAAAATGTCCAGGTAATAGTAAGTGAAGAAGAAAAAAATCATTGGAGAAATACGTACATAGAATGAGTCCATTTTGGTTACACCAGGCTCTCAACCCCTGTGCCCTGGTGCAGATCGCCCAAACTTGCTCAATACACCAGCCATCATTTTTCCATAGCACCCCCAAATAACTACCTAACTGTTCAATTCCTCATCGGGTGAGGTCTAAACAACCTAAGTATTTGTGTCCTAAGAACTTAGTAGCCATGGCTGCTAAGACCAACCTTGTCTGTCTGCGGTGTGCAGACCAACCTTGTCTGTTTGCTGTGTGCAAAGCCTCCTGCTAGATGTTTTACCCAGGTTATCTCTGTAAACCCTCACAGCAATCCTGTCACAATTATTACATAGTATTCCTTTTTACAGGAGGGGAAACATGTTTAGAAAGCCTAAATAGCTAGAAGCAAGGGAACAGTTACCAACTAGCTAAACCAGGATTTAAACCTCAGGTGTCTGACACGAAAGTCTCATTATTAAGTGGTTCTCAAACTCGAACGTGCATCAGCCTCACCTGGAGGACTTGTTAAAACACATGCTGCTGAACCTTTTCTCCCAGAGTTTCTGATTGAGTAGGCTTGGGGCAGGGCCCAAGAATTTGTATTTGAGTAAATTCCCAGGAGCTGCTGATGCTGTGTGTCCAGGGACTTCATTCTGAGAAACACTGTACTAGGGTCCACTGTACATGGGTCAACAGTCATATGATTTGTTGTCCTCAGATATGCAGGAAAACTTGGTGGTTTCTTCTTGGCCTGAAGTAGTCAGGAGCTCTGCTTTGTTAAGTATGGACCAAGTGACCCATGGCTTTGGGTTCATTCACTCAGGATATCGGTTCACTCTGGTAACGGTCACGGCAGGAGACTGCCCATTTCTTGGACCTGGAACGCACTGAGTCCTTCCTGTTGACTGGTAACATGTGGCCAACCTCACTTTGCAGCAACACGTCAGATGGTCTCTGCTTAGGAGCCATTTGGATGATAAATTTTTTAGGACTTGCAGTTGCAGTATTGAATCCATTAGGCCCCTGTATTAGTATGTTCTTGCATTGATAGAAAGACATACCCAATACTGGGTAGTTTTAAAGAAAAGAGGTTTAATAGGCCATGGTTTCATAGGCTGCACAGGAAGCATGTTGGCATCTGCTTCTGGGGACGTCTCCGGAGGATTTTACCCATGGCGGAAGGCAAAGGGGAAGCAGACTGTCTTACATGGCAGGAGCAGGACTAAGAGACAGAGGGGAAGTGCCACACGCTTTTAAACAGCGAGATCTACTGAGAACTCATTCACTATGCAGTACCGAGGAGGGGATGGTGCTAAACCATTCATGAGAACTCCACCCACCATTTGCCAATCAGCTCTCACCTGGCCACTCCTCCATCACTGGGGATTACAATTCCACATGAGATTTGGGTGGGGACACAGACCCAAACCATATCAGCCCCTATCTGGAAAGGCCTCAAGTGCAGCCACAGTAAACGTGTGAATCATTGCTCTTTCCTTAATCCCACCTACTGTTTCAGCTTAGTTTTCCACTGTTGTTTCCCTACTCCCAAATCTCCTGCTGCACAAATCTCTTCTTTCTTCCCAGGGCATTGTCGTCAAGACTCTTGCAAGCTAGTTAGAAATGTTTGCACTCAGCAAAGCCTTCTTGTATTCAAGAGGGTGAATTAGATAATGATGATAGAGAGGTTTAGTGGCTATGGGGCCCTGTTGCTTAGCAGTTAAGAACCTGCCTCTCTTCTAATCAAGCAGGCACACACTGGAGCTGGGTGGTCTGATAGAAGTTTCTTAAGTTGGTGCTTCCACTTTCCTCATAACAAAATAAGATAACAAAACTGCAATATTTCTGAGTTATTTGCAGTGTTAAATGACTGAGTATATGCAAAAATCTTAACAAGGTGTCTGGCACAGAATAAGCATTAAATAAGCTGCCACTGGCAAGAGTTCATTCTCATATACATGAAGGTCGGGCGCTTTGGAGAAAATGTGGAGGAAGGACATCTGGACTGGATCTTGAAGTGATCCAGCTCATGGGCAGTATTTGGGGTTTGGGTAAGAAGAGTCTCTGTGGAAGGAATGAGACAAACAAAAGGAGAAAAATAGCCGTGGGATGGGGACATGGGAAGGGAGGGGTCTCTAGTGAGGAGACCATCTCTTACCTATCCTGTGAGCCTCTTCTCCCCTTCTACCCACCATGAATCCTGGGCTAGAAATAGGAGAACATCTCACTATTCTTAGGAGACCAGACCTTTGTGATATATCATGTCTGGGCTTCCTGCCTCCATGCTTTGGGGCACTTTCCCTGACTCAATGGCAAGATCACTTCTTCTTTATGCACCACGGACAAAAGAACCCTCTGTTTTCAGCCTTATCTTGCTGTACAATTATAATTATATGTGTGTGTGATAGAGGGTCTTGTCTCCTTGTTGAACTGATTTTTTCCACATTTGTGCTGGAGCCATGTCCATCTCTATGTTCTCCACGCTTGACTCGTGGTGGGGATTCTCTGGTTGTTGTCTGAATATATATATGGACAATGAATGGATAAACAAAGAGTTAAGTGAACACAGTATTTTCCCCCTAAAGACTAGCCCAAAGCGTAGCGTGAAAGCAGTATAATACAGAGCCGTGTTCCTCAACAGGTGGTGCGTGGATCAGTAGCACCTTCCTCACCTGGAAGATTGCTAGAAATGCAGGCTCCCAGGTCTCACCCCAGACCTGCCTTATCAGAATCTGCATTTTAACAGGATCCCGGGGTGATTCGTGCACACTTTACAGTTTGAAAGGACTGGTGTAGTGCTTAAGAGAGAAAGCTCCGGAGACCGAGTTTCAATTCCAGATCTGTGTCTTACCCAGCTGCGTGGACTTATTCCCTCAGGGCCTTAGTTTTCACATCTGTCAAATGGGCATAAAGATAGGAGCTCCTTCATTGTCTTGTTGTGATGATTAAACGTGTTCACGTGTGTAAAATACCTTGCACGATGCTTGCCAAATGCAAGCATTCAGTGTTCAAAAAATAGTAGCAGTTGTTATCATTATTCATATCCGTCTGACTGCCCGTGAGACTGTGGAGAAAGAAAGGAAAGCTTGCTGAAGATCTAAATAGACACTGCCCTGTGTTTCCTCTCCACACCCGGTAGCTGGTGGTGGGGGCCGGCTGGCCTCTGGGCTGCCCCTTCCTGCATTGGGCCCCCTCAGTGGGGCACTGCTGACGTGAGCAGCGTGGCCCTTCTCTCTGCTGTCATGCCGCAAGCCCAGAGCTTCCTGGAGCTGAGGACATCAGCTAGACAGAGAGAACCACCCTTTCCCCGGCGCTGAGTCATGCTATCTCTATTCAGACAGGGATCAGGGCAGGTGGGAAACTCTACAGCCTGGCGGAGATGCCCCAGGCGAGGGATTGGGTGACTCATACTGGGGCATGAGTCACACTTATTACATAAGGGCAGATCAAGAGTATTCAAATGCCACACAAGCCTGAATCTGTCCCCATAGACTGGGGAAGGGGGTGTTAGGAAGGAGACTTGCCCAAAGACAAGTCCTGGAATCTCCAAAACAAGTTGGCCCCACTTCTCACGGGTCACTTCTTTCACATATGCCCAAGGACAATATCATCATCATCTTCATCACTGATGTGGTTATAATTTGAAACAGGCAGATAAATTGCTTTTCGGGACTAGAGAAAACCTGTGGGTTTACTTTAACTTTTAGAGATACAGATTAATTAGCACCCAAACATTGGAGATATGAAAAAGCAGTAACTCTCCTTTTTAAGATCTATGTAAAAAAAAGCAAAGTCAATTTAAAAAGCAGTTCAGTAGAGGAAATACATTTATTTAACAAACAAAGGATAAAAAGTTTACACTGATGAAATTAATAGCATTCTTCCTTCCACATATGCATATTCCAGGATTGTGAAGGTAGACAGGGATGGATACCTGCAGATGATGAGTGTGGCAAAAATCAGTGGAAGATTTCTGTCATGAAGTTGAGCTTAAAAGACTTGTGACACTGGACCTTCTAGGTTTAAACTAAAGACAGAATCTGAAATAGAAAAGATAGTTATGAAGAGAGAAATGTTTTCTAAATTATTAGTTATAATAAGGGAATACAGAAAGCACTTTTCAAATCCAACTATGCGACTTGGTTTCATCTATAAATAGTAAATGTACTGGGCATTCAGCTATTAAAAAAGCTTTTGAAGTCCTCCATACTATAGAAGATGCTAGTGCTAACACGCTGGGTTAAATGATAAAGTTGGTTAAAATGAAAACAAAATTTTTAAAGCCTTAAGGTCAAAGCTACATCAACAACAACAAAAGGTCTCTCTACTCTGGAAAAAAAATCCAACTGCAGAAGACTAGAATGAAACATAATATTACCAGTAGTTATGGGAATTCAGTGAACATTTTCCATCTTGATTAAATTTTCAAAACTTTCTGTACTTAACATGTCTTTATAATATAAACGTATGTGTGTATATACACATGTATTGTAAATAACAAATATCATATATACATATTTAGAATATATATGAATATATAGTGTAAAAGTGATATACAACATATAACATATGTTTTAAAACAATGAATACTAGTAATATAGTATAATATAATATATAGTAAACTGTCAGATTAAAGTTGAAGGAGACTCTGTGGCCAGTGTTTTATATTGATGTACCACATTCTTCTTATGTGCAAATGGTGAACAACATACAAAGGGTAGCTAATGCGTAACTTTAGTCCAGTGTACTTTAGAAGAAAAATTAGACGGGTGTGGATTACGTGATATATTAATCCCTATGGATTAGATATTTCTGTTTGGAGAACTCTGATTAATTTCCTTATTGCTGATCTAGCCAGTCAACAGCTTTTACTTGTGGTAGTTACAGGTCTTTTGACCTCACAGTAGATAAATCAGATGGCAATAGAACTGGTACACACTCCCTTCCATCCTCTCCCCACCCTTTCAATAAATGTCAATTTGCTGGGTTTTTCTGGGCCACGGAATGTACGTGTCATAACCGAAGAACAAATCCATTTGCATTCTCAACCCAAACACCATTTTGGAACTCCAAACCTCCCTGAATGCCAACAGGGCTATGGCTCCATGACCAAAGATATAAAGGGAGAGTCTCTTGCTTCCCATGCAATCTTCAGAAATCTATTTTACGTCAAATGGTGGCTCCAGATAGAAGAGAGTGGCCAGAACCAAATACTCATATTCTGCTACATCAATCCAGTTAACCCTCTGGTCCTGCTAAGCTACAAGGACTTCTGAAAACACAGTCCAGCTATCGTGAGGCATGATGCTCTTTCCAAGCCCTGATCTACCATGCACACAATTGCCATATTCATTTTCCAAGGCCCCATCTCTTCTCCTGTTGATCCCTAACCAGGGGTTGCAAACTAAAGCCAGTGAGCCAAATGCAGCCAGTTGCCTGCTTGCTTTTTCTTTTGGCCCTTTCTTAATGGCCCTTGATCTAAGAATGACACTTACTTATTTACTATTAACCAAATGGTTTGAAATGATTATATAAATATGTACCTAATAGTCTTGAGGCTGCGTTTTGGCCTTGATTTTCCCCAAAATATTTACTCTCTGGTTCTTAAAAGAAGCCTGTCCTGAAAGTTTTTGTTGTAACCATCCCAACCTAAGATATTATTTCCTGGATGCAGCACTTCAAAGCTCCTTACTGATACTCCTGGTCCTTGCTGCCCCCTCCCCATGTTTTTCTTTTGTTTGTTTTATACAAGCAGCCGGAAAATCCATCAGAGCATGACTTTCCTTTGCTCAGAGGCTTCCTATGCTTCTCTTTCCTAAATAAAATCCAAACTCCTTACCTTTTCCTTCAAGCCTGAAGCCCCTGCCTATCTCTGCCTTCATCACCAACAACTCTCCCATTGGCTGGGTTCCAGCCTCCTGACTAACCTTGTGTTGTTTTTCACATTGAGCCTTTGGACATGGCCCTGGAATATATGGTTCGTGAAGGCAGGGATTTCGTACTGGTGATGTCAGCATGTTCTTCAGGATGGTGTCTGGCACACAACACACATTGTATATATTCTGCACCATGGAATATACATGTCATTACGAAAGAACAAATCCATTTGCATTCTCAACTCAAACACTGTTGTAGACCTCCAAGCCTTCCTGAATGTCAACAGGGCTGTGTTTATATATGTAAATATCATACATGCCAGTTCTACTACTTACTGTATTTTGCTCCTTTATCCATCTGTAAAATGTTGATAAAATATAAATTCTGCCTCCCAGCATTGCTATGAAGATTCAAAGTCACTTATTTTTGCAATATATAGAGAGAACTGACATTATAACTCAGGTCTTTCTGATACTCTGCTGCATCATCCTCTCTTCATTCAAACATTAAGCCTTCCTCTGCTACACGGTCTAGGACAAATCCCTGTGTCTGTGAACACACGGCCTTCTCCTAGAGGAAATATCTTTGTCTTTGTGTCAGAGTGGTCTGTTTTCATGCCCTCATCCAGGCAACCTTGTGGTACTCACTGACTCAAATTCAAGTTTGTAATCCTCCAAAGACAGTGTCTGGTTTGGTGCTAGAGAGCCTTGTTTTTATGCTGTAACTACTGCCTAGAAGAGGAATTCTAGCACCTTTTGTCCACCTTCTCCCCTGTCCAGCTGTGGGGCATGAGGCCACCTCTCTGGCCAGATGTCTGGGTTCCTGCTGCTTTTTGCTGTGCTCCTGTCACTCCTTGGCTGCACTAGGTTCTTTGGTTATTGGTTGGAATAGGCAGTTCCAGGGAGGGAGAGGAGGAGGAACACAAGGATTTGATACACAGTTGCAGCCTTTCCATTTATAGGAACATGGCTTGTAATTCAGGCTTCATCTTCAACCATCGTCTTTACCAAGCTTTTGTCATGTTATTGCTTCCCTTGTGATTTTTAGTTTATTGGTTCTGCTCCTAAATAATTACTTACTTAATATTTTCCTTTAAGTCATCTCACTTTGTTTTTTTTTTTTTTTTTTGTTTGTTTTGGTTTGGTTTTTTTTTGCTTATTTTGTATGCAAGTCTGTGGACACCAGGACAAACTCCTTGGCAGGGTTCAGAAGGTCCCTCACTGTCTGCCCAGCTCCCATCTCAGCCCCTGTCTCGCCACTCCCTGTATCACACTAGACATTTCACTTAACTGATGGTCAGAGGGGTTAACTGTGGCGTTGCTCAAGTGCTTACTGTGTCCTAGGCTTGTGTACCCCTCATTTTGGTGAACTCCCCCCCAATAAACCTTCCCCAGAATGTGGAGGTTGACCTTAGAGAAGTGAAATAATCAGCCAAGGTTCCATAAAGAGGAAGCAGGGCAGAGCTGGGGTGGAAGTCCTGTTGTTGTTCCCCTGTTTGTTTTTTCCAGGTACACCTCCCTCACCTGCAGTGACCTTTCTCCCTCTAGGTCAGGATCTTTCAGATAGAAGTCCAGGAAAAAGCACAGATTTGATGCTTTTGCTTCTTTTCTAAACACTGCTCAGTGAATGACTTGTAAGTGGCTGGGGCCATATCAAAGCTTGTTACCTGTGTCATGGAATCCAATGTCTAAAGCATTGTGTTGACCAGAGGAGAAAACAGTTTTTTAAAGAGATTTTTTTTTTTTTCATGAAGAGATGAAGAAGAGTAGGAATGTATTGGTCTACTTCCAAATCAACGATAAATAAACGGTTCCTCTTATTTATTTTTTTAACCTGGTGCAAACTCTTCTTTATCCAAAGAATTTGCTTTGCTTCTTTCATTTTCCCCTTGAGGCTGGCTCCTGAGGCCACAGAATGAAAGGGGCCTGAAAAAGCACGCCACCAGTAAACCAGCATGCCATTCAGTTTCTTTTCTTACACAACAGTTATTTGTAAACTAATCAATAAACTTTTCTCATTTTGTTTGCTCCTTTAGAACCCTTAGCAGCCGCCTGCTGAACCATGAAGAAACTTAAAATAGTGATGATCTCCTCTTGACGCTGCCGCCTCTTTCTCCCCATAGAACCCACGAGCCAATCTGTGGTGTTTATGCTCGAGGCCATATGAAGCTAATCTGTATGGAAATAAAGGATAGAAATATTCAGATTGAGTTTTACTAAGTGAACCTGAGGTTTTTCTGTTCAGCAAAATAGGCCAGGTAAATGCGTTTCTGATACAGAATAAATCACTGGTTTGAAGACCTGTATTTCCCATTTACCATTTTGCTTAGATGCAATTCACAGCTCTCTGCATGGATTGTGAAAAGCACCAGCCCCTTCCCCCAGGATAGTTCCTGGAGTGAAACTCATGTTCCTGTTGGAGTCTGGGAGTTCTGTTCTCCCAGTCTGAGGCTGAAGGTGTTCAGGACTTCTCAGAGGGTCAAGGAAGAAAGAGGAAAAGGAAAACATTCAGGGATGTGCTTATAGAGCAATTTACAAGCCAGGCCCTGAGTTCTTACTCAGGAAATAAGACACACTTTCTGGTTCTGGGTACCAGAAGATTGTGACACAGTGTTGTCAATGCAAAGATTGAGACAGGTAAGGAGTTGCCGTAGGAGAATATAAGAGGGGAGCCCCACCAGCAGTGCAGGTGTTCAGGCCAATCCTTTTGAAACACTTGGTTCTGGTGTCGGTGTTTTCATTCATTCATTCACTGAGTCATTAGTTCAACAGTATCTGCTGAATGCAGGTGCCTTTTTAGAAATACAGCAATGAACAAAAAAGACATGTTTTCTTCTTTCATGAAGTACATAGTTTTAGTGTATCTTATTATTAATATTTTATTATTATTATTTGAGACAGGGTCTTACCATGTTGCCCATGCTAGAGTTCAGTGGTATGGTCTGGGTTGACTGCAGCTTTGACCTCCCAGGCTCAAGTGATTCTCCAGCCTCAGCTCCCCGAGTAGCTTGGAATAAAGGCATACACCACCACATCTAGCTAATTTTTTTTTTTTTTTTTTTTTTAATTTTTAGTAGAGACAAGATTTTGCTATGTTGTCAGGCTGGTCTCAAACTCCTGGCCTTAAGTGATCCTCTTACCTCAGCCTCCCAAAGTGCTGGGATTACAGATGTGAGCCACCTGGCCAGTTTCAGTGTATCTCAAAGCATGAGCTGCAATATGGGAAAGAGGGAAGGAGAAGAGAGGATAGGAAAGTCATTCCCGATTCAGGGAGTGGCAGGAGCAAATGCATGGAGACAAGATATAGTCCAATGGTTTATTGAACTCTACTGCATTCATTACCACTTCACTGTAATCTTTCAGGTTGGAAGTTGGAAGAAATGATAATGGGAAGGGCTATGTCTTTAGCTTATCCAGCAGGCAGTATAGAAAAATTAGTGCCTTCTTTTTTTTATGGTTCTCCCATATGCTTTATTTTTACATCTCAGGCATAGAAAAAAATAAATTTTAGAACTCTTAGAGCAAATATTTCTGAGAAAGCTCTTGATTTCTTTATGATGGAATTATTTCAGTCTACCTGAGGCCATAACAAATGCCATCAGGCAGAGGTAAAGAATGCAAAGCTGTGGGCAGGTGCTGATCTGGACTCCAGAAAAGGCCATGGCCAAGGTCAGCCGTGTGTCGTCAGGAGAGTCACAGATTTGCTGACAGAGCTCAGAGAAGGGTAGTCTGGTACATATAGTGCATTTAGGGGATCCTGATGAAGGGGAAGCATTTCAACATGCTCTGGTTTGCAAAGTCTGAGGAGAAACAAATAACAGCCATGGACAGTCCTTCCTGAATTATCAGAATTTATCCAGGAGTGAAAAACGCTTCTGATAACTAATGCTTGCATGTATGTTGAACCACATAAAAGAAGCTGATCATTTTTGCCCTGTAAGATGGCAGTTTTGTGGGTTTTCTCTGCTCTGTTGCAGGTACAGAATGGGGCTCTTTATCCTTGGCATCTCACAAAATCTCACATTACCTATTTTAGCTACAAAGTCTTCATTCCATAGCTGAAGAAATCAAAGCTCAGCAAGATGACATAAACTGCCCAAAGCCACACAACCAGAGGAACCAGGATTCAGACTGAAATCTGTTCAATGGTCAAAGCTTGACCACGGATTGAGGCTCAGGGACCTCTGTCCTTCCTGTGTCGGAACCTATAGGGCCCTTGAGAGCCCTGTGGTCTGGGCTCTTTTCTACTCTTTTCCCAATCTGCTCTTTTCTACTCTGCATATCATCTTCCCTGGACTCTGAAACCAGCCTGATCCTGGGGGTCTTTGTGCCCTGATTGGCTGGAACTTCAAGGAGCTGGAGGATGAGATACCGACTTCTGTGGGACACTTGGCTTCTGATGAGGGTGGAGGCTGGACAGATTCTGGAAGTGTTTCCTGATGACTCAGTCTGTGCAGGGGTTTCTCATACTGACTGTCTCAGCACCCACCTCCTCCAACCTCATCACAGACCCTGTTTTGTCAAGAATTCTCCAGGACAGATATTATTATTATCATTATTATTATCCGTTTGAGATGGAGTCTCACTCATGCTTTGAGATACACTAAAACTTGCCAGGCTGGAGTGCGGTGGCACCATTTGGCTCACAGCAATCTCCATCTCCCTGACTCAAGCCATTCTCCTGCCTCAGCCTCCGAAATAGTTGGTATTACAGGTGTGCACCACCACACCCAGCTAATTTTTGTATTTTTAGTAGAGATGGGGTTTCACCATGTTGGCCAGGATGGTCAGGACTGAATTATTAATGCCAAAGCTTAGATAGTTACCAGCCCTTCCTTGAATCCTCAGCCATAAAAGGAGGTTTATAGCAGTCAGAATGGGCAAAGTTATGCGGTACAAACAAACATTTCCCCAAACTCTCAGTGGCTTAACCTAATCTAAATCTCTCTCTCTCTCTCTTTCTCTCTCTTTTCCTCCCTGTGCTACATCTCCAGCAAGGGCCTACATGGAGTCTCTAATCATCAGGGCCACATAAGGCCCTAGGCCAAAGGGGGCTTTCTCTCAGTATATGTTTCTACAATCACCTTGGCATAGGGAGTAATATGGTTTGGCTGTGTCACCACCCAAATCTCATCTTGAATTGTAGCTCCCATAATTCTAACATGTTGTGGGAGGGTTCCAATGGGAGGTAATTTAATCATGGGGTGGGTCTTTCCAGTGCTATTCTCATGATAGTGAATAAGTCTCACAAGATCTGATGGTTTTATATAAGGGAGTTCCCCTACACAAGTTCTCTTGCCTGCTGACATGTAAGACATGCATTTGCTTCTCCTTCACCCTCTGCCATGATTGCGAGACCTCCCCAGCCATGTGGAACTGTGAGTCCATTAAACCTGTTTTTCTTTATTAACTACCCGGTCTTGCATATTTCTTCATAGCAGTATGAAAATGGACTAATATAGGAAAAAAACATCAAATTGCACACTGGCTTTTAAAGTCACCCAAAGTGATGGATGTCACTTCTTGATGAAGGCTTTATTCACATCTCATTGGCCAAAGCAAGTCACATGTTCATAGCTATCTCCAAAGAGAGTGAAGAAATATAATTTTTCCATGTGTCTAGAAGACAGGGCACAAGAAATATTTGGGGAGAGCACCAAAGACTCCACAGCCATTCAGGATAGTGTAGAGGAAAATGAGCTTATCTCTTGGCCATTAGACATGGCCCTTCCAAGCACATAGCCTGGTGAATGTCTGATTCAATAGGACAAGAGGCTAACCCAAGCAAGCTATAACATCCAAAAAAAATCATGAGGGCATATTTGAGTGCACTTCCATCACTGAATGCTGTTATTGTGATAAGAGGCTAGAACCAAGTGAGCAAAAAGAGTTTGCTTGCTAGGATGTCACCATATTGCTAAGGCAACTTTTTCCCTTAGTCTTCCATCTCAAGCAGGCCTGACCCCAAAGAGTAGCCCTCCTTGAATAATTAATAGTAAAACTTAGACGTCACATCTAAATAGTCTTCCCATATGAAAGCTAATGGTAATTTTATAGGAAAACATGTCCAAATACCATTCCAGAATCTTTCTCTGAGTTACACAGGCCAGATCAGCATTGGAAATCTTTCTCTGGACAGACATTAGTCACTGGGATGAGTTGCACACTATAAACTGATAGCCCTTAATGTTCATGTCAAATAAATCTATTTATACACAGTTTATATGTCTATATATAAGAGAAGGCATCAGTGAGTACTTCCAAATGCTGATGTGTCTGATGTGAGTATAGGCACCTTATAGGCAATGCCCAGAGACAAGAAGTGCAAGCTACTGATTCAGTTTATATTGTGACATTTCATGGTTCTACCCCTCCATTTCTTTAAATGCCATCTAAATCTGAAGGGGGAAAAGGCAGTGAATAAAGAAATTAAATAAAATGTTGATGTCCACACAAGCTGATATTTCTCACGTGTCCTTTCTTATTTAAGCCAAATGATTGTATTTAATATGAATGCGAAAAAGCCAAAGTGCTGAGAACATTCTCGCTGTTACTGTTTCTTTACTAGTGATATCAATCCTTTATTCAACAAATGTTTATTTAATGCATACAGTGTGCTGAACAGAGAAGAAGATAGACAAGGTCCTTGATTTCATGAAAATTATATTCTAGTGAGATACAGACAGTGAGTAACTAGACAAATACGTATACAATAAAATTTCAGGTAATACAGAGTTCTTTAAAGATAAACAAAGCAAGGAATGAGGATGGTGAGTGACAGGTTGGCTTTAGGCAGCATAGTCTGGGATGCTACTCTAAAGAGGTAATATTTGGGTTAAGAAATGAATTAAAGGGAGTGAATGAGTCATTGGAAGGTTTCGAGGGACATAATTTCAGGCAGAGGAAGCTGGAAATTCAAGGATATCTTAATTTTTGCTTTGAGCAACTGAGAATATGGCAGTGCTATTTACTAAATGGGGAAGAAATGAGTTTGAGGTGAGAAATCAAAAATTCTATTTTGCATCTCTAACATTTGAGATGCTTACTTGGCATATGAGTGAAGACATCAAGTATGTAGATGAACATATGAGTCTGGAGTTTTAGGGAGACATCAGAGCTAGATATACCAAGATATAAATTTGGAAATCATCGGCAATTAGATGGTATTTAAAACTAAAAAACCATATGAGGTCACTTAGAGAATGAGTTGTAAATATGGAAGAAAACAGGACTAAGGCCAAAATCTTTGGATGAACCAACATTAAAGATTGAGACAAGACAAAGAATTGAACTGGCCACAGATTAGGGAGGAAAACCAGGGAAGTATTGTGATTGAAAAGCTAAGATCATAAAAGATTCCAATAAGAAGAAGTAACCTAACTACGTGTGCCACATGACACTAGAATACAAAGATAACGCAGCCTAGGATGTGGGCATTGAATTGATGAAGGTAATTAGAAAATTTAACAATAACCATTTTAGCTAAGCAGTACAGAGGAAAGTTTGGAAGTGTGCTGAGGGATTCTGGAATGACATTCTGATGTGTTCCTCCAGAAAAAGGTGGTAAAGACATGGGAGGAGCTACTAGGAAATGTTGTGAAATCAAGGGCAAGTTTCTTTGTTTCTTTGTAGGTGGGAGACCTTTTGGTGTGTTTGAATGTTGGTGGGAATGACTCACTAGGTTGCTGAAGCAGGGTGGAGAGCAGTAACTGCAGGAGTAAAGTCCCTGGAAGGGACTGCTAACTGTGGTTAGCTGTTCAGGTAGTGCTGGAGGTCCACTTAAGACATGTGGCTATAAATCTAAAGTGAGGCCAATAAACATGGTTGTAAATTTTTCTTTAGCCACATTCTGATGCTCAGGTACGGGCATGAAGCAAGAAGAGAAATGAGCTTCAACAGGGATGCGATTTACAATAGCAGTGACAGAGGGAGAGGAAGCTGAGGTTAGGAGACGCAATTCTTCTAAGGATGAACTGTGGAATCCAAACTGAAGTAAAGGGGGTGTGATAGCATATGAGCCTGGGTCTGGAGTCTCTAAAGGGACATAAGCCCTGCCTATGTTAGTGTGTAGAGAACATGATCTTCCTGTGGCCAGAGCATCTGATGTTTGACACCTAGATATTGGAAGTGGTGTGGCTATTGATAATCTACAAGGTTACAGTGCATCTTTGGAGGAGGATAGCTGAAGTGTGTTGGAGGAAAATCACTAAAAGGTCATTGTCTAGAGGAAGAAAATACAACAAGAAAACATTGACTTTTTATTTTCAGACAGTGGCTACTAAAAAAAAAAAAAATGAAACAGGGAGGTAGGAATGAATTCCCAACTTGAATAACTTGGTAAAGTGAACCAGTGAATCCCACCTAAATGCAATGACCCTCTTTTGTTCGGTTTTGAGGTCTGCCTATGCAATTTTATGATAATGAGTTGTTAACATTTGATGTAAGTGAGTTTTTTTGTTTTTTTTTTAAAGTCAAACAGATTTACAGTTAATCTTTATAATAATCTCACAGGGTCTGGCTCACGTTGCCCATTTATTCTTGAATGTGAGAGAGGAGATGGAGTTAGAATTGGGTGGAAAATAATACAGATTCCACAGTTTCTCGTAATAATAATGCAAATGGCAATGAGTGACCTTAAACTGAGGTGCCATTAATAGTTGTGGTGATTGTGAGTTTTTGTGGTATTTTGTACTTCCCATGCAATTTGGAGGGGTGTCATGAACATCTGGACACTGCCATGCATGCATATTAGTCATGTGAATGACATCCAACAAGAGTGTTTATGGAAAATAAAGAGGGAGGAAGTTGTGGATTTCTACTCTAGCAGACAATGTGTTCACTTGTTACAGAACTGGCCGCAGTGAATCACACCTTCTCAAACACGTGCTCCTTTGCTATGTGATTTTGCTACTCCTTCCATCAAGAAGTAGAGTTTATTTTCCCATGCTTTGAATTGCGCTAACCTTGTGACTTGTTTTGACTAAGAAAATGTGGCAAAAGTGACATGGTGTGATTTCTGAGTCACAGCCTTAAGAGACCTTGCAGTTTTTCTTGCTTTCCTGGATCATGGCTGCCTCCACATGAAAGTTCAGGCTAGTCTTTTGGAAAATGAGAGCCATATAGATTGGGAGGCCCAGTCGACAGCCAGCACTGTCACCCAGACATTTGCCATCTTGGATCCTCCAGCCCCTATTAAGTCACTAACAGACTGCCATCATATACATGGCCCCACTGGAGATCAGCAGAAGATTCACCCTGCCGAACTCAGTCCAAATTGCCAATGCAGAGAATTGTGAGCAAAGTAGTGACTGTTAATTCACGAAGTTTTTGGGTGATTTGTTATACAACACAAACACAAAGGGAGGGGCAGAAGTAATGTCTATTGAGTATCTGCTTTGTGTTCAGTAACCCCTGAAGACATTATCTTGATTTTGCTTGATTACATCTCTCTTAGGAGGTATAAGTTTCTTCACAGTGAGAAAACTGAAGGTCAAAAAAGTTCAGTAGCTGATCCAAACTCACACATCTTCTGAATAATAGAGCAAAGATGAAAACCCAGAATGTGTCTATGGGCCCAAGTATCACTCTTTGAATATGTCAGTTTCCTAACTTAAACTCACTTACAAAACATCTTTGTATGTTGTGGCAGATCTTTATACAATCTTATGTATTATTTATTTAATAATATTTTCTGTAAACTGGCTCACTTGAATAAGTAACTAATCAAACAAATACATTTAAGGCAGAAACATTACTGTGACTAATAACCATGTCTAATATTTGTTGCATGCTTTCCCTAGGGTAAGTTTTCTCCTAATTGCTATGCATGAACTAATTAATTTAATCCCCACAAAAACTCTATGAGGTTGGAGCTATAATCATCATCATACTCATTTTACAGATGATAAAAATAAAACATGGAAAATTAAATAGTTGCTCGATGTCACCAAAGAAGTAGTTGGCTATAAGCTCTGTGGTTCTAGCACCTGCACACTTCGCCCCTAGGCTAGAGGTTTTTAACCAGGGGCAGTCTTGCCAGGGAACATTTGGCAATAATCTGAAGACATCTGGGATTGTCCTGATTGGGGAATGTGTTACTGGCATCTCGTGGGTAGGAACCAGGAATGCTAACAATTATCTTACAATGCACAGGATAGCTCCCTACCACAAAGAATGATCCAGCCCAAATGTCAACAGTGCTGAGGTTAGGAAATCCTCTTCTAGGCCATTCTCCGTTTATAAATGGTAAACAGAAACAAGTAAATAGAAACTCAGCCAAAACCAAACAATATTAAAGAATATCTCTAGAAACCATTGCTTGCCAAGTATATAAACCTCGGACCTCTCCTTGTATTGAAAAAGGGATTTGCAAACATTAGAGAGAGAGAGTAAAGACAAGCACCCAATGGAGGCTATTTCCTTGGTGTCATCAGAGGATTATAAAAGATTTATAATGAAAGTTAAATCTTCTTGTGTGATTCTACTTTTTTTTTACACCATGCCCGAGCCCCTACCAAATCACCCAATAGTCCACTGCCACACATTCCATGTCCTTTGGGACATGGGGCACTATATCCTCTATATAGTGGCTGGTGGTCCAAATCCAGCCCACCACCCGTTTTGCAAATAAAGTTTAATTGGATCATACTCACACCTGTTCATTGATATACTGTCTATGGCCATTTTTGTGCTATAGCCACTGAGTTGTGTAGTGACAGCAGAGACCATATAGCTTGCAAAGCCTACAATATTTACTTTCTGGCCCCTTACAGAAAATATTTGCCAACTCCTGCCTAGAACAGTGCCTGGTACACAGTTGACACTCAATACATACTTGCTAAATGAAAAAAGGTTTTGAAGACACCACTTTGAGCTGAAACCCTCTTTCTACATTGCCATTTCCTCCATTGCCCCCAACACTCTCTTCCTCTTACCTATTTATTTATTTGTTTATTTATTTATGCATTTCCACTTTGCTCAACATGAAGTGACAGCTCCATTCTTAAAACAAACACTTGTCGGCTGTGTCATTGATCACTGTAAGCTGCTAAGTTTTAGGGCTCAGAGATATAAATGGATCTGCTTGAGAGGCGATGGTGATGGATCACCGTCTTCTCAGGAGCCTGAGCAGCTCCCTTTTTCCCTGAGGCTGTTGGCATTCACCACACTTTCTCAGCTCCAGCACTAAGGGATATATAACAGACACAGGAGGGCCCATAAAAGTAACATCTGAAACTGCCGCAGAACTGAGTATTGATTTATTCATTACTATAAATTTTTTGTCATTACTATGCAATTGCTCTATCTCAGGAAGAATTGATAGATGTGGTTGGAACCTGCAACCCACTGTGCAAAACTTTTTCCCCCTTCTATAATTTCCTGTAACTCTTCTAAAGAATCATTATTCCTTATTACATAGCTCTGGTATGCCACCTATTTAGATAAATGCGTGAACAAGTGTGCAGTAAATATTCATAGTAGCCTATGTGTCAACGATATATGTCACTAATTAGATAATTTAGTGCTTCAAATAAATAAATAAGAAAATAGAAGAACACCCAGGAAAATCCTGAAATAAAACATAGACTCCTTGTAGGGGTCTGAGCATATAGGACAGCTTTTCAGGCTCATAGTATCATCTTGCATTCTGGCAGCCTATCCAGAAGGTCACAGAAGGGCTGAAAGAGACTGCTTACAGATGGGAAAAGAAACAGCGATGTGTTAGAATATGGAGGAGATGGATTCACTTTGTCAGAGTGCATGACAAGTGCATGACATCTGTTTGGGCCTTCTCAGCAAGCCACACACTTGTTACCTATGCAGGTCCACTAGGGAGCGCTCTCAAGAGATACATGGGCCTTTTTATCTCTTCCACCCTCTTTGTTTTGTTGAGTTTGCTATTTTACTATTGTGTTGACGCAAAGATAACTGGGCTCAGAGTTTGAAAATGATGGGTTCGAGTCCTCACTCTGATGCAAAGCGGGAAAATTCCTTATTCAACTTGGGCCTTAATTTTCTTATCTGCAGAATGGGAATGGTCATCGTTTTGATAATAACGACAATGGCATGCTAATGAAGCTAAGATGAAGCAGCGCACATGGAAGCCCTTTGCAGAGTCTAAAGTCTAAACAGACATAAAAAGAGTTGTGGATATATTTTTTTAAATTTTTAAATCAAGGAATGTGATATAGGTATATAAAGCAACTATTTAGAGAATCAAGAAATTAGAAGCTACTATTTACTGGGTTCCTCCTTTATGTTCTGAGCTAGACTTTTCCTACAGGTTGTCCACTCGGATGCATCCAAGTAAGAAGGCTGTTTTTCACATTTAACTGATAGAGAAACTGAGAATTAGAGACATTCAGCGTAACTTGCCCAAGGCCAAGTGAGATGCTGGAATAACACCTACCTCCCTCTGGCTTTATCCCCCATGCCTCCTGTGCTGCTCATACATGCTGTGTTGCTTCTAGGTTAAAGTTTAAAGGACTTACTCTGTTTTTGAAGAAATGAAAAGATTTCAGTTTGAGTTGTCTAAAGAAGTTGACTGTATCGACCAAACTCACACAGCGATCCTCCTCAACCGGCACCGGCTATATGAACAAGTCAGAGTTCTGTTCCCATAAATGCAGTTATCCCAAACTCAGTCAGTTTGATTAAGGGTCTCTGTGGTGACCTCATCAAGTGGTGTTAAACAAAAATAATTGGATCTACTGAATCTTGAGATCTGACTGATTAGCTCCTAATGCATGAATCTGACCTTAGCCCTTTCTAGTGGTGTGTTAGAATGGGAGGGAGATGGATTCACTTGGTCAAACAGCTAAAGCTGTGTCTTCTAGATGTGGCTAAACTAGTCATGGTCCCCTCTGGTATGTTAATTTCTCAAATATAGATAGGATAAATCCTACACAATGCCATTAAGCAATCATATAAAAAGTGAACTTATTCATATCTGGGTTTACCTAGCTGTAATTAAGAGCATTAGTTACTTTATTTAGCAAACAGTTTACACTTGACAGGTGTCTGTAGCAAAGGAAAACAGTAGGAATGCAAGGATGAATCAAATTTAGATGACTGTACCCATCATGAGAGCGCTCGTTAAAAGCCCCTGCTGTAATTGTTAAACAATAAAACTATGGATGCATCAATGGATAAAATATGGATACATGAACAGGTGGATGGATGAATCAACTGATGGATGGATGAATAAATGAAAATGTCTTAATTACCTAGACACCTTTTCAATTTTTTTCTGATTCAGAGGAAGTCTCAAATCCATTTATTAATATACTCTATGGCTAACTCTGGTACCAGAATGAATCTTTTATGTTTCATATTGATATACTCCTATTGCAAAATGTCTTCCTTTTTATTGATAGCTGAAGCTCTGAACTTGTCTCTTGTCTAGGTTTTGTCTCTTAGTCAAGTCTTCCCCAACCGTCACTCTGATTGCACTCTGCATGGACTTGAATCAGGGTTAATCTCCATGCCTCTCTTCCAGCCTCCCTGGGATTCACCTAGTACCCAAATCAGTGCCCACAGGAGTAAAATTCTACACAGTGGATAAATGAATAGATGCTAATCAATGGAACATTGCTGGGTGGATAGAAAAATGGATAGTCATGTCTTTCATGCTTGTTCCTCCAACATCAACAGCAGTGCCTGGCTCATAATATGTGATTATAGATTGGGTGAATAGGTGGCTAGATGATTCAGTAAACAAGTGATTAGGTGACTGAGTACAGAAATGGTGGGTGATGAGTGGATGATGAATGGATGGAGGCCTCTGTGCATAAATGAAAGGATAAATTACTGGGTGGGTTATTGAATCAGTGAGTGGCTAAATGGAGGTGTTGATAAGTGGGTGAATGATTTAAAGGGAGTATATGTGTAGATTTCTGCATCAATAAACCAATGAATGGATGGGTGAAGTATAGCTGCCTGGATAAGGCTTGGGAGGATATAAGCATAAGTGAACGAATGTGTGAATAAAGGAATAGATGGTGGGATGAATGTGTGGATTGCAGCCCTAAAGCTTGTTGAGTGCTGAAAGAGCACAGGCTGCGATGTAAACTCTGCCCTGACTTTGGTCAAAGTAAACAATCCTCTTGGTTTAGGGAAATGATGCTGCTGACTTTGGGAAGATTCAGGGCATCGTACACAAGGGCATGGAAAGTCTGACTTGCTGGCCAGAAGAGTGATAATGACTGGCGGTTTCCAAGCACTGTTTATCAAACAACCAAAAAGGCAATGAGTGTGTTTCTTGGGTTCCTTCAGACCATAGTGAGGAGGGATGTAACCGCAGCAGGGACAGCCTTATGCAAAAGGCTAGCCAGCACAGTCTGCATGACTGCCTTTGGGGTTACAGACCTGCTACTGACCAGATGGGCTTGATTACTTTATGCCCTTCTCTTCTCTTCTCTTCTCTTCTCTTCTCTTCTCTTTTTCCTCTCTTTTTCTCCTTCCTTCCTTCCTTCCTTCCTTCCTTCCTTCCTTCCTTCCTTCCTTCCTTCCTTCCTTCTCTTCCATTTTTTCCCTACTACCAGGCAGGGATAAACTAGGTCCAGAAAACAAGGGCTCCTAAGAACTGACCCATGCTTTGCTTTGAAATCTGGAGCTTCACTTGGGAGGCTGGTTCAGGTCTCAAGTTAAGCTGGCTGGAGGATTCCCCTCTCTCATGATCACTACCTACTTCTACCACTACTACCTAAGAGGATAGATCCTCTGTCACTACTACCTAAGAGGTAGGTAGTGATCCTAAGATGGGGGAATCCTAGAGGGACTGCATCTGGTGAGAGCCTTCTTGCTAGTGAGACTCTCTGCACGGTCCTGAGATGGTGTGGGGTATCACATGGCAAAGGGACTGAGTGTGCTACCTCAAGTCTCTCTTCTTCTTCTTATAAAGCCACCAGTCTTACTCCCATGATAACCCATTAATCCATTTACCTACTGATCCACTAATCCATGAATGAATCAATCATGAGGCCAAGCCTTCATGATCCAATCATCTCTTAGGGTTAGGGTTATATATTATATATACATTCTGATTAACTGAGAGGATCTGTGATGTAGTGGAATAAGCAAAGGGCTTAGAGCCAAACTGATGCTATTGTCTAGTGACCTTGGAAGATTTTCTATACTCCCAAAGTCTGCTTTATTTGCTAAAAACAGTGAAGCACGAGTATGATTATAAAAACACCTGCCTCATGTCATTATTGTAAGACTTACAAGAGATAATGTGAAAACGTTAGTACTTGACTGGCTCATATTAGATGTCTTATTTAAGTTAGTACTTCTTATTTCTTTTGGTTAGTTGTTTAATTCCTCTTCCATAGTTAGGGTACACGAAAGCATGTGGGTTAAATATCAGGTGGGCTTATTCACTTGGTCTGTTGAAGGCTTTTCTCTTGGGTTGCAAAGGAGAAGACTCCTGTACCCTCATTCATGCAGTCAGCCTAGTTCAGCTGGTTAACCCCAGAATGTTTTTGACCCATTCTCCCATAGGTTGGCTTTCCAAGACAGGAGGGAGGGGCAATCAGTATTAGTTAGCATTTTCCTATGTTACTGCAAATATTGCTATTTATCCAATTTCATCGAGCTCAATGAGAGAGCAAGCTATTAATTTACCATCCCTGAGAACATCTGAGCCCAACAAGGCCAGGGTCTTTCCTGGTCCTGGGATGAAGTTAGTCCTGTTAGATGTGCTCTCACTATACCATGAGCTTTCCCTCTGTCTTATATTGCTTTCTGTTGCTTATAACAGAATATCTGAAACTGGGTAATTTACAGACAAAGGGAAATTATTTCTTACAGTTATGGAAGCTGAGAAGTTCCAGGTGGAAGGACTGCATCTAGTGAGAGCCTTCTTGCTAGTGGGACTCTTTGCAGAGTCCAGAGATGGTGCAGGGTTTCACATGGTAAAGGAACTGAGTGTGCTAGCTCAGGTCTCTCTTCCTCTTCTTATAAAGCCACCAGGCCCACTCCCATGATAATCCATAAATCCATTAACTTATTAATTCATGAATGAATCAGTCTATTCATGGGGGCCAAGCCCTAATGACCCAGTCATCTCTTAAAGGCCTCACCTTTCTATACTGCCACATTGGGGATTAAGTTTTCAACATACAAAATTGGGGAGACGCATTCAAACCACAGCACTCTCTCATAATATTCTTATGTTGTATCATGATTGCTTGTATAATGCCTTTTCTCCCCAGTAGACAGTAAGACGTATAAGGACAGATGTTGTGTTGACTTATTTACTGTTGGATTCCAGCAATACACACATAGTAGAAACTTCAAATAAAATATTTGTTAAAAACCGAATAGCTAAACTTTGGTCTTTTTCACAGCATCAAAAGAAAGATTTTGTTCACCATTGAATCCTCAGCTGCTAACACAAAGTCTGGGAGCAGAGGGGGATTTAGTTAGGGTCATTTGAATATAAGCAACAGAAATGAACTCTGATGAACTTTGCGTGTAATAGTGGATGTGTTGAAAGGTATCGGGTACCTCACAGATTATAGGGAAGGGAATAGCCAAAAATTCAAAAGCAGTCTCTTTAGCACAAAAACACTGGATGCTATTTAGCTGCAATTGCCTTTTGATGAACTGGTTCTAGCTGAGGTTTAAGTTTCTGAAAGTAAAAGTGGGATTGGCCTAAGTTTTAGCAGCAGAAGGGGAATGGATATTGGCCAAATTAGCAAACAAAAGTCCAGAGTGTTGAGAAAGGAGGTAATGCTGAGATTTTGCTCACCCCCTCCCCAAGTGGGTAGACTCCTGCATCATTGCTCCGAAGTGTTAGAAGCCATTTACCCCATCACTCTTCCTGTTCCCAGATATTTCAAAGAATTGGAAAAGTGTCTGCGTCACACTGGGAAGGCCACAAAACAAAGTAAGTCTTTTCTGGCCCGAACCTCGCATGGCATATGTGGAAAACCCAAGCTCTGCTGGAATTCTGTTACACTATATGAAGAGCCAGAGCCTAAATTATGGGTACTCTGAGGACAGAATTTCAGACTTTGCTCTGGCTTTTGTCAGCTTAAGACTCTTAAGGTAGTTTACACAAAGATTTGTATGTCTGAATTTTTCCCTGGCAGGTTCTCAGTACAACCTAGATAAAACAAACCCCAAATATTTGTGGTTAGCAACAATAAAGAATTTTCAAGTTGCCTGACATCTCCTATCCATGTAGATCACCACCTAGGATCAATATTCAGCTCTGAGACAAAGGTAGAGAGATGGATGGTGGGAAATTTTTTCCACGGTTTGAGCACCATCCAAATGTAAAATTATTCTCTAACACCTTCTCTTCTCTCTCTGTCACACACACACACACACACACACACACACACACACAGGAACACACTCACCCTACACACTTTCTTTTCTTTTTCTTTCTTTTTTTTTTTTACCTCCAAAAGGCTCTGTCAGAGCTATGCCAAAGAAATGCTGATATCTCACTTGAATGCCCCATCACCAAATAAAGTATCACACAAAAAACTATTGTTTGCCAACATTGCAGAAAAGGGAAGGAGCATTTAAAAGTAAGCTTTTTCACAGTCTTTCCTTTAAAATCTCCTGATCCCGGGTTATACCCTTTGCTTCCATGACAATCTGCTCTCAGATTCCAAAGTTAAGCAGAAGGACTATTCCACGGTGGTAAACAGAAGACGGTTTACACAAAAAATATAGATTTCCTTTAAGCACTTGGCTTAAGCCTTTAGTAAGTTGTATTTACATTATTATTGTTTATGTTCCCAGAAGTCGGCGGGAAGATGGCCTTGTTGCAGTTTATGTGGTTTCATGATTCACACTTGATGAGGCAGCTATCACACAGGGCGGGGAGGAGGAGAGGGGCCGAGTCAGGGAAGCACAAAGGAGATGAGAGCTCGCTCGCTTGTGGGATCCACGGCCCTCACGTAATGGCGTAGCCAAGGACCTGGGGGTTTCTGAGTCAGTCTTTCAAATTCCCAGACATGTTTATCGGTTTTGAGTTTCAAAACTGGCCCACCCAGAATAAAACCCTTTTGCACCTGATGTGTTTTACGTGGCCTGTGCTTCGGGGAATTCTCTTGAGACAGAGGTTTCTTCCCCAGCTGTCAGCTTGACAATGCACTCAGTTAAAGCTACTCATCTCCAGGGTCCTGATCCTCCGGCCCTGCCATGGCGCGCATCCAGATGCCTTCCCTTGGGTGGCGCTGGTGGGGAAGGGAAGTCCAATGGCTAGGGCCAGAGGTTTTCTGGCCTTAAATTTCAGTGGGCAATCTCCGTGAGCCATGTCCTGTTGTGTGTCCAGTTCAGGGCCACATTATACATTAATATTTCCGAGCCGGGTTTTGAAGACTGGATGAGACAAAATAATAAGGAAAGCATGTTCTCTTTTGTGAGGCATTGGGACAGAATAGAAAACAGCCTGCATTTTAGAGACATTCAGGTCTTTTTTGTTTGTTCCCCAGATTCTTTTTCTATTTTTTGAGATGGAGTCTCGCTGTGTCACCCAGGCTGGAGTGCAGTGGCATGATCTCGGCTCACCTCATCCTCCGCCTCCCGGGTTCAAGAGATTCTCCTGCTTCAGCCTCCTGAGCAGCTGTGATTACAAGCGCCCACCATCACACCTGGCTAATTTTTGTATTTTTAGTAGAGGCAAGGTTTAACCATGTCCACCAGACTGGTCTCAAACTCCTGACCTCGTGTGATCCACCCGCCTCGGCCTCTCAAGGTGCTGGGATTACAGGGATGAGCCACCTTGCCCAGCCTGTTTTGTTTTTAAGACTGGCTCTGCTACTTATTAGCTCCATGGCTTTGGGCAAATTTCTTAACCAATTTGTGCCTTAATTTACTCATCTGTAATTGGGAGATACTCTGTACCTCATAGGCTTCTGAGTGGGTTAGATGAGATAATGAGTGTAATACACTTGGCATAGTACCTAATAAATAATAAGCTCGTAATACTGGTAGCAAGACTTAAAACATATTTTTGTTATATAAACGCAGCAGGCAGGAAAGCAGAACTGCTAGAGTGGCATGGAGGTTAGTCAGGAGGAATTGCCTGGGCCATGTTTTAGAGTCCATGGAGGCGTGTGTGTGTGTGTGTGTGTGTGTGTGTGTGCTGTTAATGGCTTTGGCATGGAAAGTTAGGGGTGTTTAAAGAAACCTCAAGTTGCAGACTCCCCTGGGAGTAGGATGCAGCTCATATTCCATTTGGGTGTAAGTCTAATGGAGTTATGTCTCACGGAGTTAGGGACTCTTGGTCCTCTGAGACTTCACAGCACCATTTTTTATTAATTTTTCTGGGCACCACATGTCTTGGACACTTGAGATTTTAACTTATAAGCTTCCTTTGATAGAAGCTCAGCTCAGATTTGGCCACTAAAGAATTAGTATTTAGGGACAGTGTTATCAACATCTGCTAAATTCGACCACCAGATCTCAACTCCTAAGCTAACCCGTTTATTCCTGTATTCCTTTATAAAAACAAATATTTATTGAGTAACCCTCTATGCTCAGTGGTAGGGATATTACGGGGAGCAAAAGACGTAAATCTTTATTATTAAGCATAGATTCTAGTGAGGAAGACAATCATAAATAATCACAAAGTAAACACAAATTATCAATGACTTTAAGCACTGTGAATGAAAGGAGCAAATGTCTACAAAAGCAGAAAGGAGAATGTCTAGGAATCTTCGGTGAGGGTTGTCAGGAAGGTACCCCTGAGGGGGTAAAAGCTGAATTGAAAAATAAGGAGGAATATGGCAAAGTTAAGTGGCCAGAGAGATGTTGTAGTGTGTTCTGACGATCTCCTGTGTCACAACAAATCATCCCCAAAACTTGGTGGCTTCCATCAATAGTTTATGACGGACTTTATCCTTTGGGTAGTGTGTGTGTCTCAGTTTCAGTGTAGTTACTGGGATTACAGAGACATGAAGACTTGGCTGGACTGAACAGCCCAGTAGGCCCCTTCACATAACTGGCAGTGGATCCTGGCTGGGGGCTAGGAGCTCAGCTGGGCCCATCCCATGATGCATCACCCCTAGGCCTCTCCATGAAGCTGGGCTTCCCACAGCATGGCAGCTTGGATTCAAAGGGGAGCATCCCATGAGTGTGTTCCAAGGGCCCCACTCAGAAGCTGCAGGAGTTTTTATGACCTAGCCTCAGCAATCCCAGAATATCCCCTCTACCCCATTCTAATGGTCAAGTGATTTGCCAAAGCCAGCCCAGATTTCAAGAAAAAGGAAGAAATAAACCATACTTCTCAGCCGGGAGAAGGCATAGACATGCAGGGAGGGAGGACATCATTGGCAACCCCCTTGGGAGTAAGCTACTGCACGCACATTTGCTCTCTCTATTCCTTCTATTTGGGATGATCCTCTCAGAAATACTCACACAATCTGTGCCAATGAGATCTCAGTTTTGGAATAGCTCTTCATTTCGAAATGTCTCCTCCTCTAAATATCCTCTTCAAAGTGGGTTTCACCAACCTTTGCAGGCAGTCACTCTCTGCCTCATGACTCTGTTTAATTATTTTTATGACACTTATCACTCCAAAATTATCCCTTTATTGGATTGTTTTCTTGTTGTCAGTCTTTCCATGACTGAACCCACCTTCACACACACATAAAACATAAGCCCCATGAGGTCACATCCTTGCTCGTAAACGCATACCCTAGAAATGTGCCCGACATTAAGTGGACACTGCATATTTATCCACGGAAATAAGAGGATTCTGGGCAAAAAAGAAATGGCACACACGAAGATGTATTGTGAAATGCTGCAAGTGTACCTTACTTTCTGGTATGCAAACACTCCAGTTGGAACCTGTCTGATGTATACCCCAAATGGCTTATTTCATGGCTGCGTGAAGGTCACTGAATTTGGGCTATTTCTCACTCTTCCCAAAAATTACTGAAAGAAAAGCAAAAAGCACATGGGTTTATGGGAGAGAGTCCTTGGGGCTGCAGAGTGTAAAGAGAGAGCCACGAACAACTAACGTGACGAACTGGCTATATTCATAGAAATAATTCTGTGCTTTTCCATGTAGATACCAGAATATTAGTTCATTTGTTTCTCACAACATCTTTACAAGGTTGATATTTTACTTTTTTTATACTTGATGTCAACTGGAGCATAGGGAATTTTCTCAAGGGTCTCCAGTCTAATATTGGTAGATACTGGGTTCAAATATAGATCTGCTTTACTGCAGAGCCCTGCATGTTTTGCAGAATAGCCTAAGGTTGAAGAAGAAAATCGGGGAAGATTAAATGTCCAAACTGAAACCCAGAATGATATATTTTCCCTGTGGCATTGAATCAACTTGCAGAGGCCCATGATAACTGAGTTGGCCCCAAAAGGCAAGAGGTTGCCTCTGATTATAAGGCAGGGATCTGATTCC
This sequence comes from Piliocolobus tephrosceles, assembly GCF_002776525.5. Classification (NCBI taxonomy): domain Eukaryota; kingdom Metazoa; phylum Chordata; class Mammalia; order Primates; family Cercopithecidae; genus Piliocolobus; species Piliocolobus tephrosceles. Next base: position 64,725,684 of record NC_045450.1, on the reverse strand, counting down.
TGCCTCAATTACAGCTGAATAACTACTAGTTAGGAATCATGAAAGGGCCAACATTGGGGCAGTGGGGACGAGGAAAGATCTGCCGGTTGCTGGAGATGGAGGCAAAGGCAGTCAGAGTTGGGACACTTCGTCAAGCCCAAACCAAAGCCATCAGAACATGATGATTCTTGAGCAGAGGGGAGGGCGGGAGGGGGAGGCTGTGGCTGGGGAGGTTGTCGGCAATCCATCTGATTTAATTTGGAGAGACAAGAGAAGGTTTCTTTTCTGAGATTTTTGAAAAGCAACCTCAATGTGCCTCTTGCAGACCTTCAAGGCAACGGTAGAGGCAAGGGAAGGATTTACCTAAAGCTGATGACCATAATTTCCAATGGAGTGTCCATCTCTTGGTGAGTTAAGTTAAGTCACACTGGGAACCTTGGGGCTCTCTCTTCACACTCTGCAGCCCCGACGGCTCTCTCCCCTAAACCCAAGTGAACCATGATTATTTTAGTATCTTCCTGTGCTTGAATGGTCTTCTTACTTGATAACTCAGTCTGTGTTTCGAGCTGTTTTCCTCTTTCTCTTTGCTTCACATGGGAAACACTTAAATACATTTTTAAAGGATATTTACCTATAAAAACTTTCTTTAAGTCAGACCATCTGTGTTGGCAGAAACTTTAGGCTTTTGTCTGAGAATTGGAATTTCTTTTTCTTGTTTTCTCCAGCTTTTTTGGGAAGGCCAGGGAAAAATAACAACAACAAAAGTCCCCAAGTAATAATTTTTTAAAAACTTCTAAAGAGGATCTGGAAATGAGAGACAGTAAGATGCTTAAGAGACATTTCAAAAAAAACTTGAATAATCTGTCCTTTCTCCGAAAGAGTGTACAAATAAAGAGCTCACTTAATTACCAAGGAGTCTGTGTTGGACTTGAAGAACCAATGGTGCATGTAACTCGTTTCTTACCTGGGACGTGTGTGCTAAAGCCAAGGTCAGCTTCCCAGAAAAAAATATTAGATAGTCTTGGAAGTTGAGAAGAAGTGTGGTGGATGGAAGTGGAGAATGATTCAGCCAGCGAAGCTCAGCATTAAAGTTGATGTTCTTGGCCTCCATGTTAAACCTTTCTGCCCACCAAGGTAACTGTGACCTCAGCTGACCCTACACCTCCCAGAAGGAATTCAGAACCCTCAACTCCAGTTCTTTCCCATCCCCAATACTTCCCTGGTTTGTTGCTGCTATCATTTTTTCACACCTGGACTCACACTGTGAATGGCAAATGAGTCAACTAAAAGCAAACTGAGGGGGTAATAGGAGCCTCCCCTCCCTGGGTAAATATGTCCATGGTTGATGAAACTCTGACTGATGCTCTAGTCTTCATGGTGGTATTATTGAGCCCAGGCATGCAATGGGGTGGAGGGATGTGATGCCTGTTTCCAGAATTTTACAAATGTTTCTCCAGTCAAGTGAAACTCCCTAACATAATGTTTTGAAAACACTCAGAAAACCTGAGCCTTGGACCAAAGGGGAATTGGATGTTATGTAGACTGGTCACAAAGAGATTTCAAAAATAGGTAGTCAATGAAGGAGGCTGTCTCTTCTCCTTGCCTGAATTAAGTCTGTTTCTATAATTGGCCCAGTAACGGGTACTCACTTAGGAAGTCAGGAAGTCAGGCCACTTGGTCCTGGGAAAGGCTTCACATACCACTGATTGATTGTGTGCCTGGGGAACGTCGCCTGCCCTCTCTGAGCCCATTTTCTCATATGTAATGAGATGAGTGGTTTTCAAGCCAAACCCCTTTGAGTTCCAGATATTCTTCTGGGAGGTTCCAGGTTGTAAACTGAAAGCAAGGGGTGTTTGGCTCACTCCCACCAGATCACCCATTTTCGTAGACAGGGAGTCTGCATAAAATTTCATTTATGAAAAGAGTTATATTGTTTAGTTGAGAAAAGCTTGATAATCTTCAAGTTAGCGATTTCTAAACTCTAATGTTCACACAAATAGCCCAGAGGTCCTGTGAAAATGCAGATTCAGATTTCTAGACTTGCAGTGGTGCCCAAGAATCTGCATTTTAATAAGCCTTCTGTAACAAAGTCCTAGACTACTAAACTAGGATATTTGTTTTCAAATGCATTGACTTGGGGTTCTACTTTTACAGCAAAGTGACCAATGAGAATACTAAATTTCCCAGAGCTTGAGAAGTGAACTGTTTTAGGATCTTTTTATTGGGGTGGGAGGTACTGACTACTGGGGTCCAGGAGTCCAGGAGGCACAAAGTGCAAAACTTTCTTTAGCAGGTAGGCTTTGAGAGCAGAGAAGAAGGGGGCTACCTTAGGACTCAGGATTGAAGGTAAATTTCCTGGGCCTTATAGGGGTGAGATAAATGAACTTACCATGTCCCCTCTTCACATGGGCTTCTCCACCCCCTTCCCTTCTCCAGTGCTGGTGGTAGCAGTGGTTACATTGCACTAGTTCTAGGGGAACACGATTGAGTTCTAGCTCCTGCATGAGATGAAGCACAATCAGGATGGAAATCTTGGGATAACAGGCAGCCACATGCTCCTAGCGCCTGCAGGAGAGGCACTTGGTTGACCTGCCTGGGTGTCGGTGGTAACAATGGGAACAATGGTTGTGCCATGTAAGGATCAACATCTAGGAAAAGCTGCGATGGCCTCTAGGCTCAATAGATCCCACTCAAGATCTCTCTCCAGTGCAGGGGCTAAAGAACTGGCAGAACAGCCTTTCTCAAACAGATTTGCTCCTTGGTAAGGGATGGATGGGTCTATGACAAAAGGAGAAAGTACAGAAAGGGGTGTGATGAGAAATCAAAGTCATGTTATTTGATTTCTAAAGAGAATGAACTTCATCTCATGCCCCAAGTTTGCAGGACATTTTGGTTTCATTATTATACCTTATCTTGCCACTATTTTAATCTGGATCAGTGGTTTCAAACTAAAAATGATTAAGAGGCTGATGGTCCACAAGACACTCTTTCAAAACTTACGTCTGGGCTTAATAACTAGAATATATAAAAACCTAAAATGATAGAATAACAACTTGAACAAAAAACGGTCAAAATATCTGAACAGACATTTCTCAGAAGAAGATATACAATTGATCAACAGGTCTATGAAAAAATACTTAACACCACTAGTCATCAGAAAAATGCAAGTCAAAACCACAATGCAATATGACTTCATCCCAGCTGAAATGGCTTTTATTAAAAAGACAGGGAATAGTAGACACTGGTGAGGATATGGAGAAAAAGGAACCCCCCCACACTATTGGTGGGAATGTAAATTAGTACAGTCACTAGGAAGAATAGCATGGAGGTGTCTCAAAAAACTAAAAACAGAACTACCATATGATCCAGCAATTCCACTACTGGGTATGCATCCAAAAGAAGGGAAATTAATAAATCAGAAAGAAATCTACACTCCCATGTTTATTACAGCACTATTCACAGTAGTCAAAATATGAAATCAACCTAAACTCCCATCAATGGATGAATGAATCTAGAAAATGAAGTATATATACATAATGAAATATTATTCAGCAATAAACAGAATGAAATCCTGTGATTTGCAGCAACGAGGATGTCACTGGAGGTCATTACGTTAAGTGAAATAAGTCAAGTACAGAAGACAAATATCATATGTTCTCACTTATATGTGGGAGCAATAAAAGTAGATCTTCTGAAGACAGACAGTAGCTTGGTGGTTACCCGAGTCCAGGAAGGGTGGGAGTGGGGGATAAAAAGAGGTTGATTAGGCTGGGTGCAGTGGCCCATGCCTGTAATCCCAACACTTCAGAAGGCCGAGGCGGGTGGATCACCTGAGGTCAGGAGTTTGAGAACAGCCTGGCCAAGATGGCGAAAACCCATCTCTACAAAAAATACAAAAATTAGCCAGGCATGGTGGCATGTGCCTGTAATACCAGCTACTGGGGGGCTGAGGCAGGAGGATCGTTTAAACCTGGGAGGCAGTGGTTGTAGTGAGCTGAGATTGTGCCACTGCACTCCAGTCTGGCAATAGAGAGAGACTCCATCTTAAAAAGACGAAGATAGCTCAACCTCAGAACCAGAGGCTGAAGGAGAAATGTAAGTGAACAAGAACTTTCCCAACAAGGTCGAGCAGTGAATTCCACTTCACGTTTAAAGCTTTGATTCCCTGCTTTCTTTTGCAGGCTGATGCTGAATCAGGTTATAATCAACTTTTAAAAGCGAACTTTCATTACTAAAAATATCAGAGAGAAAGAGCCACGAAGGTTTTGTGAGAACTTAAAGAGATCCCTGGAGGTTATACAAGAGAAAGAAACAACTCAGATAAAAGAGACTTTAGCAGTGTGCATGTGTGTGTGTGTGTGTGTGTGTTTGTGTGTGTGCATAAAAGAGAAAGGGAAAGGGAAAAATTAGAAAACAGGATAAGAAGGAATCCCATTTTCCATCATTTGTTTTAAAATGTTGACTTAAACTAGGGACAAAGTACTGTGATATTATACCCATTTTATAGAAGAGAAAATGGAGACATGACAGCCATGATCTCTGCCTTCATGGAGCTCATAGTCCACGGAAGTCTCTGTACTCACAAGATCGCCCATGGATCAGCCAGCCTCTTTAGGAGCTTGTCAGAAGTGTGGAGTTTCAGGCCCCATCTCCAAACTACTTGAATTAGTATGTTCTTTTAAAGCTGGTTTCAAAGCTATTTGGGTGCCCATCAAAACTTAAGAAGATGGACAGGCACGGTGGCTCACAGCTGTCATCCCAGCACTTTGGGAGGCTGAGGTGGGTAGACTGCTTGAGGTCAGAAATTCAAGACCAGCCTGGTCAACATGCTGAAACCCCACCTCTACTAAAAATACAGAAATTAGCCGGGCATGGTGTCACATGCCTGCAGTACCAGCTACTTGGGAGGCTGAGGGAGGAGAATCGCTTGAACCTGAGAGGTGGAGGCTGCAGTGAGCTGAGGTCAAGCCACTGTACTCAGTCTGGGCAAGACAGCGAGACTCTGTCTCAAAAAAAAGATGCATTATAGCATAAATGCAAGGCCAACAGAGAAGAAAGAGGAAACACGAGAGCTGGCAGCCCAGGTAGTGGACAGGCTATGTGGAAGAAATGAGCAACCTGGGTATGGTCTGGAAAAGCGAGCGGTTTGATAAACAAGAGCAGGAGAGGAAAAGTGGAGAGAGAAATACCTGAGGCTGGGCCAGATGGCTTGGGTGAGTTTGCACCCCTGCCTCTTAGGAGCTGTGAGACGTTACTGAGCCTCAGTTTCCTGAAATGTAAAAAGGGAATAATATTAGATCTCTTTCACAAACTTGTAGTGAAAGATTGAGTCAAAATACAGAAAGTTCTTAGCAGAGTCCTGGTGTACAGCAAGCCCTATGTAAGTTGGCTATTGTTATTATAGTAATTATCCCTAGAGCATGGTGGCTCTGAGGACTTCCTGGGTGGGACACACTGCCCCCTGGAGGAATGTGCAGTTACAGTAAAAGCTAGGTGGTTGCCCCTGAAAACAAATTGCCCACCCAGGCACTTTCTAAATTGTCCTAGAAAACGAGCTTAAAAACCATCCCTTTATTTATTTTTACATTTTTATTAGCATGAATAACATTTCTTTTAGTTACATAATCACGGATAATAATAGTAATGATAACAGCCAATGTTTATCTAACATCCATGACATGCCAGATACTGTGCAAAACCTTTTACAAGCATTTAATTTAATTCCCCATTTAATTCTCTCAAAATCTCTATGAGGTGTTGAATAATTGTATCCCATTTTTACAAATGGGAAATGAAGACCAGCAGACAGATAAGAAGCATGGTCATGATGACCTCCACCTGGTGGAGGCCTGGGCAGGATGTGACAGGGACATCTAAGTGTATAGCCCCCCTGAGATTGCTCTCCGCCCCACTCATATACCCACCTTCCAGTGCTCAATTTTACCTCGTGTTAGGCAGAATCCCAATGACAGCCCCCAAGATTCTGGTTTCCTTGTTATTGAAAAAACCCTTATCTATGTGCTACTGTGAAGGGATTTTGCAGATGCAATTAGGTGATGTTAACATGTGGAGAGAAAGTGCAGATGGACCTGACTCAGTCAGGTGAGCCCTTTAAAAGCAGAGCATTTCCACCAACTGGAGGCAGAAGGGAAGTCAGTGACATTTAAAGCACAAGGATGACTGGACCAGCCATCACTGGCTTTGAAGATGATAAAGGCCATGTAATGAGGACCAAATAGAGGTCTCTAGAAGCTGAAAGTGGCCCCGGCTGACAGCCAGGAGGAAAACTGATACTTCAGTCCTTGCAACTGCAAAGAACTGGATTTGACCAAGGAACAAAATGAATTTGGAAGCAAATTCCTCCCCAGAGCCTGGACATAAGAGCCCAACCCAGCCAATACCTTGACTTTTGCTTTTAAGACCCTAAGCAGAGAATCTGGCCGAGCTTACCTGGACTTCTGATCCACAGAAACTGTGAGACAGTAAATGATTGTCCTTTAAAATCTCTAAGTTTGTGGTAATTTGTTCCGTAGAAATAGAAGATAAAGACAATCTCCATTCAAGATCACGTTTCAGTATAAAGTTAAGTTGTCACTCAATGTCCCTATAGGTTCTTAGAAACTGCCACTTTCAGTGAAACAACATAAAGCAGGTGTTGGAATAACACCATTTTATTCAACTTTCTTTATAATGTTAATGAGAACAAAATTGGTTTCATTATATGTGATTTCACTCTGTATCTTTTTTGTTGGATCAAGGGACATTGTTTGACATTTTCTCAAACAAAGAAACATAAAAATTGATCCAAATATATTTCCCGAAGAAAAGAATGGATGAGGCTTAGAGGTTTCTGCTTTTGATCACAGATTCTGGCATCAGGCTTCCCAGAGCCCAAGTCCAGCTTCCTCCCTTAAGAGTTGTTTGGCCTTAAGTCTTTTTATCAATCACTCTGGGCCTCAGTGTCTTCTTTCATAAAATTGGGATAATAATAGGGTTGTTGGGAGAATCCAATGATGTAAGACTCAGAGCATTTGATTCACTGCTCAGCACATAGAGATCACTCAATGAGTGGTATCTCTACATGTGATCTTAACCTGGGTGGGTTCATGAGTGAATAAACTCCAGCGAGAAGGAGATAAGACATCACCACCATTAACATCGCTCTCAGGTTTTGAAACTCAGGCCACATGTTGGACTAGGTCAGATCACAGCCATTTCTGGATCTGGGAACCTGATGGATGATTCCCACGCAAGACCATGGGATATGGAACCACACCCTAAAGGAAATGTTTGGATAACCCAAATACTGAGTCCACTTGGAAGCCAGGAGAGCCACATGGCTCGGCCTGGGATGCTCCTGGAAATGTTGGGATCATGGCCAATTTGGCCATCTAAACTGCTGACTCAGGGAGTGTATTTCTCAGAGAGGGTCCCCTAAATAACAGGAGTGTCAATTCAATCAAAACCATAGAGTCGGTACCCCAGGTAGACAAAGCCAGACTTCAGCAGTAGCCTCATTCACAACAACTGTTCATTCTAGGCCTTGCCAAGGAGCCAAAGGTAGAAACCTACAAAGTAAGCCCTGTTTCAATTGAGTGGGTATTACTCCTTTTTTTTTTTTTAAAGGTTACTTAGCTTGGGGCACCATGTTTATGGCCTTTTTTTTTTTCTTCAGTTCTATCATGCCTTTTCTGGAGGAAAAAAATGTAAAAAGAAAATAGTTTTGTCACTGAAAAAATAAAAAGAGAGAGATACTAAAGGTAAAATAGCACCCTGGCACACAAGGGCAACTGGATCTTTTAATTAGAGCTGGGTGCAACCTGACATCATAAAATCTGCCATATAGGGAAAGAAGGAGGGTTCCGTCCACACCCAGACAATGACTGCAGTCTCTCCTGCAACTTAACTAGCAATTTTGGCAACTTGGCTTGTTTTCCTCCAAGTATCTATTATTTACAGAGCTATCATACAAGTGTGATTTCTACCTTTATGCCCCCATACCCCTAGCCCTCTAATTTTAACAAGTTAGGAAACATCATGGCCCACTGCGGAGGAGGAAACTGAAATATTTGTAAATAACTGGTGAATGCAAAGATCCATTTCAACTGAGGGAAAGAAAATAAAAAAGAATGCAGAGTACCACGTGGTCCCTGTAATGGGTGAACATTCAGGATCTGGTGCACGGAGGAAGGAACAAAAGCCGAGAGGGCAGGCAAGAACAATGGACCATCACAGATGCTGGGTTATGTAACTGGGTTATTTGAATTCACAATTGTGAAGGCAACAATTGTAGAAGGCCTGTCCTCCTGCTCCATGGTGGGAGGGAAGCAGGCTCCTGTGCCCCTACCCAGCTGCTCTGGGAGCAGGCTCTGTGCCTCCTGATGAGGCTGACAGCTGGCATTCAGGAGAGAAGGACTGGATTACTCCAGACACTGCAAAGGTGTTCAGCAACTCTACATTGAGCTGCACTTTTGAATGCTTTTAATAATAATTTTTAAAAAAGACAATGAGCCAATTAAATACCTTTCCCCATACAGCAATTGGCCATTTAAAAAGGACTCAATTCTTTCCATTCAATGCAAGCTCCTTGAGCTCAAAGGGTGTCTCTGGGTATACGATGGGACTAAAATTCACATGTTCCATGCACAGCTGGGTCAAGCAATCAGGACATGAATGTGTGGAAAAGGCACAGTAAGCAGGAGTCAGGGAAAAGTTCTCAGAAGAGGCAAGCTTTAAAGACAACACAACCAAGATCATGGAAACATACCACGGACAATGCTGAAGGTCACTTTCCATTCTCTGGTGGTGTCTTGCGTGGAGCACCTGATTAACTCAGGCATGAGCAGAGAAAGGATAGCATTTCCCTTGCCTGCCTTCCCAGTATTGGGCTGCCCATGTGCAAGCCCTAAACTGCAGCCACACACAAGTAGCTCATCCCAGACTTGGCACATGCTATTTCCTGAGTCAGGGACACCATCCCCACCTCACTCGTCCCGTGACTATCCAACCCCACAATTCCAGCTAGAATCTCACTCCTGCTGTCAAGCCATCCTCAGGCACTTTCTTCACCCCCCCACCCTCATTGGTAACACACCCCTTTCCTTGGGTTTCAATAACTCCATGACTTTAACTCTTACAAACACTTATGTAACCCGCCACCATGAGCTATTTATGACGCTGCTTCCCTCACTAGAGTATGTCCTGCTGCAGGGCAGAGGGCAAGTCTTTTCACTTTTCTATCTTCAATGTTCAGTACAAAAGGTAGTCTTATAATATTTGGGTAAGAAGGGTCGTTCTCCTAAACCCAACGTAGTTGCAAAGAAAGTTTGAGTTCTTTTATTCTTTGCAGTTGTGGCTGTGTTACTGCTGTTATGTATTTAAGCTGGGCATGCAAACAGAAGCTGGGCTCTGATTCTTCAGTAATCCCACTTGTCTGGGCAACTTGTCAGTCTGTTGGAGGCAATTTCCACTTGCTATTGGCTGCCAGCTCCATGAGGATGAGCTTTCCAGGCAAGAAGGGGCACTAGAACAAATAGCTCAGAGGCTTGCTTGCTCACTGGTGTCCCTAGGTGGAAATACATGGATGATGATGATGATGATAGTAACTTGAATGCTTGAATGGGCATTCTGGAGTCCTAAGCACTTTCCATGTTTTTTTCATGTGAAAACCTCAGAACAAATACAAAAGGTTGGCATGGTTGGTATTTTTTTTTTTTTGAGATGGAATTTTGCTCTGTTGCCTAGACTGGAGTGCAGTGGTGCAATCTCAGCTCACTGCAACCTCCACCTCCCGGGTTCAAGCAATTCTCCTGATTCAACCTCCCAAGTAGCTGGGACTACAGGTGCATGCTACCATGCCCAGCTAATTTTTGTATTTTTAGTAGAGACAAGGTTTCACCATAATGGCCAGGATGGTCTCAATCTCCTGACCTCATGATCTGCCCACCTCGGCCTCCCAAAGTGCTGAATCACAGCCATGAGCCACCAAGCCCAGGCGATATTCTTATTTAACGGTGTGACATGACTTGCCCCCAATCACACAGCTTAGGAGAGGGAGGACTGGAGCCCAGCAGCTACAGTCAAAAGCCCATACACAATCCTCAGTACTGCTTCCTGCAGCTTTACATGTGTAAGCATGTCTACACTTATGTTTAGGTGCACACATGTGGATGAACACATAGAGTTGTGTGTGTAATGTGTGCTTGTGAGCATATGGGCAGGTGTATGCTAGGGTGTATCTGATTTGGCCTGTCCACATCAGAATGTCTGTGTATGTATGCTCTTCTCTCAACTAGGAAAAAAAAATCAGGGTTAGAATAGGGTCAATGTTAACACGATGAAGGTTTCCCCCAGGTGGGAGGTGTTCCCCTCCTCTGGGTCCATGGCCTCTTTGTCCACTTCAAAACAAGAACACATGGAGTAGAGTCTGCATTTCTTTGGGTGGGGATCCTGGCCTTACCCCAAGCAGTGCTGCAGAGAGAACTTGCAGATTATGGGAGGTAAACTTCCACTAGTGAAGACTTGCTCTTCAGTGACAAATTCACATTTAAATACACCCTGTCATTTTAAATCTCAGGCACTTGGCACAATCGCCTCCCAAGAAGCAGACTGTAGCATCTGTTTCAAGCTGGGTAGCACCCAGGCTGCAGCAAGACCAGTGCAGACTCCAGGGCCCAGAGGCATGCAAGGGCATGCAAGGAGCAGTCTGGGGATATATGCAAATTTCAGTGTCAGGGGTAACGCAAATGCGCCTTGAGGATAGCGCCAAGGGGCATTTTTTGTTACCAGGCCATGGGTGGAGTCCCTTGAGACAGGAATTCTCCAGGTTGGAGGTGGGACTGCAGAGTGGCTTGTTCAATCCTATTATAGGTGAGACTGCATTGAAGGCTGCTGACAAGGCAGAGTAGCTGCTGTTTGTCTTATAAAAACAATCAGTTGACAGTTCAAAGAGAGAAGCAAGCTTCCTCACTTTCCTATCATGCTCCCAAGTCCCTGATTTATTGTCAGAGAGTAAACTATTTACTCCCAGGATTTATTTTGTTTTCTTTGTTTTATTCCATTACACATAATTCTACTTTATTCAGATTTTCGGGTTAAAGATTGCTAACAATGCCCCCAATGATACTAGTGAATAGATATTTGCTACACTCCTGTTTCTACCGCTCGTACCTACTTGAAACCGCTCATTTGCATCTGTTTAAGAGCTTCATATTTTTTTAAAGTCCTTATCTGGCTTAAAAGTCCACAACCTGTCATAGCACTGAGCAACCCAGAAGAAGTTTCAAATGTTTGCTGTGAGTTTAGAGCCATGAAAAGCCTGATTGTTTTACCTATGAGCACTCTCAACTCAGGGTGCGGCAACATGCTAGAAACGATATGATAGGCAAAAACATCCAATGAAGGTTTCCACTCATAAACTTCAGTGGACCACAGAATGATATGAAATGAACACCCATAACAGAGGATCAATTAACAGAGCAGAGGGCCAGAAACAAGGTATGAATCTTGGGTATGGAAGACAGTAAGAGAAACGGAAAGAATCATTATTGGATTTTGAAATTCCGAAACAATGCTTTGCATTATAGGAAACCTGGAGGTAAAACAACTAGAGTGTATAAAGAAGGGATTTTAAAAGTATCTATATTTGCATCACAAATATAGAAAATAGTTACTCAGCTTTTCTTCCAGTCTTTTTTCTACTCATCTGAGAATGTTAGGTCTAGAGTTGAAGGAGGACTGTGGCCCTTGGCTGACCACATGGTGAGTAGCAGAGGGGTCCATGGCATTCATCATAAGCATGGGGAATGCATACCAATAATGCTGTTTCTCACCTCTGCTATGGCTTGCATGAATTTAACTCATGCTCGATGGAGACTAAAATGCCTTAAAGCCTATGGATGCCAATCTTCAGAAAAGTGGGTGTTATGTGTTGGATTGTGAACCCCCAGAAAAGGATATGTTGAAATCCTAACCACTGGTACCACAAAATGTGATCTTATTTGGAAATAGCGTCTTTCATCAAGTTAAGATGAAGTCATTTGGGTGGGCTCTATTTTAATTTAACTGGTGACCTTATAAAAAGAGGAAATTTGGACAGACACATAAAACAATGGAAGGTGACGTGAAGATGGCTGTGTGATGACGGAAGCAGGAATTGAACTGCTATAGCTAAAACCCAAGGAACCCAAGGCTACCAGCTAGCACCAGAACTAGGAAGAATCGAGGAAGGACGCAGCCCAGAGCCTCAGTGAAGCTTGGCCCCGCTGACACCTTGATTTCCAAATTCTGATCTTCAGAACTATTCAAAAATACATTTCTGTTGCTTAAAGCTACCCAGTTTGTGGTACTTTATTACAGCAGCTCTGGACAACTAGTACAATAGGATTTCCATTTCTGTCCATGTGTGAGCACTGGGCATTATTCTTCATTAGTTTTTCTTTCTTTTTTCTTTTTCTTTTTTTGAGAAGGAGTCTCACACTGTCGCCCAGGCTGGACTGCGATGGCGTGATCTCAGCTCACTGCAACCTCTGCCTCCTGAGTAGCTGGGACTACAGGTGCCCACCACCATGCCTGGCTAAGTTTTTGTATTTTTAGTAGAGACGAGGTTTCACTAAGTTGGCCACGCTGGTCTCAAACTCCTGACCTTGTGATCTGCCCACCTCGGCCTCCCAATCATTAGTTTTTCTTGGTTTAGTTTTCTGATAGAGAGATCTGAGTGCATGGACATAAAAGTTGGAGATTCATGAGATGAAAGAATGCCTGGGGTGCGTCAGTCAAAGAGTATGAGTGCAGCTGCCTGTGACAAAGACAAACTGATTTGTGTTTGTTCTACCTTTCCTCTTTCTGGGCACATGAAGGACCTATTTCCTGGTCTACCTTAGCCTTAAGTTGGTAACAGTGACAGTTGCCTACTGCCAGGCCCAGAACTTTGAAATCTCTACGATAATTTCTCTTCCGCCACAGTGACCTTGGAGGGCAAGCATTCTATTTGGCACAGAAACAAGATTGAGGAAAAGCATCCAGTCCCCACAAAGCTTTGTGTGCATGAGAAACACAACTTGTGTTAAGCTGAGATGTTGGGCTTAATCTTTAACTTTGAGAATCCTATCCTATTCTAACTATTACAGGCCTAGTAATTGCTCCCAAATGATTTAAGAGGAGATCCAGGGATTTCAGAAAGCAACATTGCTGTCAACTGTAGGCAAACCTTTTAAAAGAAGTGCATATTCTGAGACCTGTCTCCTCTTTGCACCCATATTCTTGTAGCTTAATAATATCATTGCTTACAGTCCCCAGAAAAAGAAGACATTATAGCCATGTGCTTGAAAGGAACACATCTTAATGAGAAAAAGTGGGTGTGGGTGGGGTGTCTTAAGGAGGAAGACATCCTAAAACATGTGTTTAAACTGTTCTCCTTTAAAGCTCTGTTTTTTCACCATTGCCCATGCTCTGTTCACTGTGCCCAGAACTAATAAATCATAAATCACAATTTCTGGGGTGGAGCTTAGGCATATGTAATGTTTGATTACCCTAAAGTCATTCCAATGGACAGAGAAGTTGAGAAAGCTTCCTCCAGAGAAAAGTTGATTCAACACATTGACTGTCTTATTGAGATGTGTTTCTTTTAAGCACACCACTATAATTTCTTCCTTTTCTGAATATTGTAAGTAGTGGTATTGTTAAGGTATGTTCCCAAGTCTCTAAGAGTATAGCAATGTTTACCTGCACTATCTGGAGAATAAAACATGGAAACCCTGATCACAGGCAATGCTTGATGGCCTAAGGACAATACCTACCATCTCAGGGATGCCATTGGTAGACAGGATTCTAGAATTCTCTAAGGCCTATCACATCTTCACAAAATGACCATGAGGTCATGAACATTCTCTACGTTTTTTAGAGATGGAATCTGAGTCTCAGGGAGATGAAATACCTTGCCCAAGATAGCACAGTTAGTAAGAGCTAACGTCTGAAGTTGAACCTCAGTCTCAGTCTGTCTGAAGACAAAGCCTCTAGAGGAGAGGGTAGCACCATTGCTCTGTGGGCATGATTCTGGTGGTGAACATTGGCACTGTGTTACAAATTTTTAAATTAGGAGCCCACGATATTAGTCACAGGTTAAATTTCTCCACATAGAACTGTTCTGAGAATTTTGGTGCAAAGGGTAGCCTGTTAATTGCATGGGTCCAGAGTTTTCATAATCAATAAGAAAAGAGAAGGTAAGTTTTGGTTGCAGGCTTATTGAAAGACCAGTCTCCTGAAGCACACTTTTAGCACACAAACCAACCTCCAACACCCTCCCAAATCGATTCTCTGACAGTCCTAAATAGGCTTTGATGCCCTGCCTTACTTGCCTTTGAAAATGCCATTTCCTCAGCCCCAATCCCCCTCACTGATCCTTTTCCCTTGAACAATTCTTATCTTCCTTGTAGGAATATAAGTGTTAACTTCTGCAGGAAGATGGTGGTTCCTCTTTCTTTCTCTTCTCATAGCTGACAGTCTTCTCCAGAATGACCCCTTTCACTTTGTGACCCAAAGGTCAACTGACCCACCATCAGTCAAACAGGAGGGTCTCTTTCCATAGGGCTGAGACTATGCCACAGTCACCTTGATGTCCCAGGGTCTGGATTCAAGAAAAAACATCGGGCATAGATGAGGCCTGTGATTTAGAAAAAAATAAATAAATGATGAATCAATGGGAAGTTGGCTCTTCCGAGCTAGGCCAAGGGATTTCATGAGCCAAAGAATCCTTGCTATTCCTCTGACCATATTAAAAATAAAAACAGTAGTGAGGTGTATTGGGCCATTTGCTGTTAGCCTGTGGTTCATTTTATCTTGGGGAAGTCATTTGAACTTGGAGCTGGAGCCCCTGCTGTTGGCAACATGTCCTCTGCCCCATTAAGAGGATTCCTCCCACCCCCCGTAATTACAGGGTAAATGACTTGTTAAATCCAGAGCCCTCACAATACATCGCCTGACATGCAGTTCATATTCCTTGGGCGGTTTAATCGCACTTTCGAGTAGTACATATTTTATAGAGAAGGGAGAGTTCTCCAATTAATAGTAATTGTGATCGAAGCAGTAATGCTCATCTGCAGCCTGAACCCGCAAGAGGAGAGACTGGAAGGCCCATGTTAATTGCCACAAAGAGCTATGTCTATCTGACGTGGTATATAAATAATAAATTAGAGGAAGGGGGGACGCTGCAGCTGTGATGGTCTTCCAGGAGGTTCAGATATTTATGTAGTGCTGATTGCTAAAAATCTTCTTCGAGTAATTATTAGTAAAAGTGAAATGTCTACATTTGTAAGGGAATTTTAATTAAAGGGAAGGTGACTGCCATTATGGGGAAGAAGTAGTGTTTGGGGATTTACATGTAGGTCCAGAACTAAAGTGTCGGGGCCTGATTGGCTCTCGCCACTGCTGCTTGGACAACGGCAGGAAGCTCAATTCCTCTGGGTTCAATTTCCCCTGGTCTTTAAACCAGGGGAAATAAAGCAGTTATAAGTGCTTGAAGTTCCATTGGATAAACAAGCCCTACAGTTGAAGGCTTTTTATCTGATTCAGCTCAGGATTGCCTGACAGAGCTGGGCCACACATCCACTCTTTTGAGCCCCAGTGTCTTCACGTATAACACTTACATGCCGCCATTTCCAGGTTGGCTTTCTTCGCAGTAAAGGAGACTAAGTATGCAAAAAGACGTGGAACCACTTCTGGTATATCTCAGACTTCGAAAAATATTATGAGAACAACTTCCATCTATTGCTTCAATTTTCTTTGGTGTAACAAATTTGGCTTTCACGACTTAGAAAAAAGTAAAGCATTTTTCTGTGTACTCTCAGTTTATGATTACTCTTCATTTCCACAGTAAGCATATGACTCCTAACATTTTAATTAAGTAAGTAATTTTGGGGGAGATGTATAGATTCTTTTAAGGAGCTGATACAAGCCATGCCATATCATGCAAATATTGTACATATTTTGTGTGAAATTCCAGATATCTCATGGAACCCTATGTTGGCCATCAAATGCCTTCTGTTAAGGACCCATGGCCTAGAGGGCTGGACTAAGGAGATTTCCAGAGCCGTGTGAAAAAATGGAGAAGAAAATCGTCCCAGGTGACATATGATGCCATGATATTATGGGTAGGCTCTCTTTCCCGCCGCAGGAAGGCAAGTTAATTTCAGACTCAGCCCAGCCCTTTTGCTACATGCCAAAAAGGAAACTCACATTCCGGACATGCATCCACCCACAGATGGCCAGGGATTCTCATTTGGCCTGTGGGAAATGCTGTTCAATCTTGTCTTCCCACTATCCCAAATATACATGGACACAGACAATCAAGATACAACAACGTTTAAGGGAAAGTGGCCTTTAGAAGGGAGGAACAAAATTCAAACAGAAAAGGTAATGTGAAGGGAAATAGACTTCATAGAGAAAACGGATCAGCTTATCTATTATCCCTTGAGTGATTCAGTGGGATATATTGGCATCAATACAAGGACGACTCTGCTGTTAAAAATTTGAGTTCTTAGAAATAAAAGCTTTAGGGGCTAGGTGAGGTGGCTTACACCTGTAATCCTGGCACTTTCGAAGGCCGAGGTGGGTGGATCACTTGAGGTCAGGAGTTTGAGATCAGCCTGGGGAACATGGTGAAACCTTGTCTCCACAAAAAATGCAAAAAAAAATTAGCCAGGCATGGTTGTGGGCACCTGTAATCCCAGCTCTTTTGAAAGCTGAGGCAGAACCTGCTTGAACCCGGAAGACGGAGTTTGCAGTGAGCTGAGATGGCACCACTGCACTCCAACCTGGGCAAAAGAGGGAGACTCTGTCTCAAAAACATTAAAAAAAAATTATTTTTAATTTTTAAAAGAAATAAAAGCTTTAGGTAGTTAAGAAAATGACTGGCAGAAAAAACACAAAGATTCAGTTAGGAAACTAGAGCAGGAGTTGGCAAACTTCCTCATGGAGGACTGAAGAATAGACATTTCCAGCTCGGTGAACCTTACTGTCTCCGTCACAATTAATCTGCTCTGCCCTTGTATAGTGCCCTTTACTGGCCACAGATAACAACACGTAAAGAAACAGGTATACCTGTATTCCCATAAAATTTTGTTAACGCTGAAATTGGAATTTCATGTCACTTCTATGTGTCACAAAATATTATTCTTCTCTTGATTGTTTTTTTTTTTCTTAACATTAAACAACGTTAAAGCCAGGGCCGGGCACGGTGGCTCACTCCTGTAATCCCAGCACTTTGGGAGGCCGAGGCAGGTGGATCACAAGGTCAGGAGATTGAGACCAGCCTGGCTAACACAGTGAAATCTCCTCTCTACTAAAAATGCAAAAAGTTAGCCGGGTATGGTGGCAGGTACCTGTAGTCCTAGCTACTTGGGAGGCTGAGGTAGGAGAATGGCACGAACCCAAGAGGTGGAGTTTGCAGTGAGCCAAGATTGTGCCACTGCACTCTAGCCTGGGTGACAGAGCGAGACTCCATCTCAAAAAATAAAAATAAAAATATTAAAGCCGTTACTAGCTCTTGTACACATTACTACTTGTATAAAAATGGGTGGTAGGCTGAGGTGAACCTGCAGGCCATAGTTAATTGACCCCTTATATAAAGCATGGAGCTGAGTTGTTTAAAAAAATTCAATCTGAAACGTAGAAAGATACGAACATAGTGAGGAAAGTGGTAAGAAAAATAGAAGCTAGATTTAGCCAAGTTTTTCTTATCACTGAAATTAAAAATGCATACAGCTCTATCTTTTAGTTCATTCATTCATTCATTCATTCACACTGCCCTAATTAACTGGAAAATAAGGAGAATGAACATTTGATTCCCCACTGTGTGTTAAAAAATACGTTATTTTTATATCTCAACTTTCTATAAGGTAAGCATTATTTACGTTTAACCTGATACAGCATGCATAAAATAACTCAACTGAGAACCACAGCATTAAAAGAACCACAGCTAGCAGCTGAATCCAGGTCTGCAGCTTTCCAAAGCCAGTTCTCATTCTCCTTCACAATGTAAGGGTTTTAAATATTTTTGACCCTGTAGTGGGTTCAGTTACTTCACTTTATCTCATTTGATATCCCAATGTAATTGAGAAAATCAGAGATTAACAGGAAAGTTCAATCCATACAGCTGGTAAATGGCAGAGCCAGGAATAGCATTAACCATCTAAATTTACAATGGCCAGGTGCAGTGGCTCACGCCTGTAATCTCAGCACTTTGGGAAGCCAAGGAGGGTGGATCACTTGAGGCCAGGAGTTGGAGACCAGCCTGGCCAACACAGTGAAACCCTGTTTCTACTAAAAATACAAAAATTAGCTGGGTGTGGTGGTGTGTGCCTGTGATTCCCAGCTGCTTGGGAGACTGAGGCAAGATAATTGTTTGAACCTCGGAGAGGGAGGCTGCAGTGAGCCAAGATCATGCCACTGCACTCCAGCCTGGGAAACAGAGCAAGACTCTGCCTCAAAAAAAAAAAAAAAAAAAAAGAATCTAAGTTTACAAAAACACAAGCCAACCCATGAACCTAGAAAAGTTAACTTACTTACCTAGGTGGTTTTACATCCTATAGAAATTTAACTTGCAAGGCCTTCTAAACGTCAGAAATGCACTTATATAAAAGTAACGATAGTCCACATGTTTGGACTCCTCCCCTTGACCAGATATCATGCTAAGAGTGTTTCATGTATCTTTTTCACAAGGGTTGCATGAGGGTAAATGCTGCTAGAATCCAAAATTTGCACATAGGAAACCAAGGCTCAGAAGTTAAGTGACTCAGCCTTCTGGAAGAAGCTAGTACTTATTTATTTTCTTGTTTATCATTTTCTCTCTCCTTTAGAATGTATGCTTCTTAGGGAAGGGTCACTACTGCATTTCCCAAATTTTTTATTTTATTTATTTGTTTATTTGAGCCAGGCTGGAGTGCAGTGGCGCGATCTCAGCTCACTGCAACCTCTTCCTCCCAGGTTCAAGCAGTTCTCTGCCTCAGCCTCCCGAGTAGCTCGGATTACAGGCATCCGCCACCATGCCTGGCTAATTTTTGTATTTTTAGTAGAGACGGGGTTTCACTATGTTGGCCAGGCTGGTCTCAAACTCCTGACCTTGTGATCCACCTGCCTCAGCCTCCCAAAGTGCTGGGATTACTGGCGTGAGCCACTGCGCCCGGCCAACATCATGACTTCTTAATATATCCTAAGCAAAGCAATTCATATAAGAAAAGCTTCATAAATATTAGCTACTGTTAGAATTAGTATGAGGGTACATATGGTGGTTTGTGGGAGCATGGAAGCAGAAAGACAAAGTTGTCTGCACATGATTATATGAGAATGTGTATGCTTTCAGAGGAGAAAGAAGAGAGGAGAAAGGAGGGAGGAGAGGGAGGGAGGAAGGAAAAGAGGAAGGGAAGAAGGGAGACAGGGCGCAAGGGAGGAAGGAAGGAGAGAAAGAAGAGAGGAAGGAAGGGGGAAAGGAAGGAGGGAAAATAGGAGGAATTGAGGAAGGAGGAAAGGGGAGGAAAGAAAGAACGAAAAAAGAAGGAAGGAAAGAAAAAAGGAAAGAAGAAAGAATTGTTGATTTGGACTGGTGGATAGATACACAAATAAAATATGGAAGTATCCAGAGAAATTTCTAGTTTCTGAGACTTTTCATCATTCTTCAACAAGATTATATACTCATAAAATTTGTATAAGCTTATATTGAAGTTGGAAGAGTCTGGAAAATTTGTGGAGGGAGCTCATGAAATGCCCTGGGGAGTTGAAATGGGTGTCATACGTGAAAGGGAATTTATTTAGTCACTTCAGAGACCAGAGTTTGTTGCAGTCGCTCAAGCTACCTTTGTTCAGCAGACTCTTTCTTCGATCGCTCTGTGGTCCTGCTCAGTCTTTCTGCCATTCATTGGACCAGATGGCAGGGCCAACAGGCAGGCTGGCATGGTGTGGGGGAGACCCAGCAGGTGATGAGCCTTTGAAGTGTGTCTCTTATGGGAGGGGTGAATCAACCTGTGACAGAACTGATGCTGATTTCTTAGACAACATGGCAGCACACAGGATCACATGCACACACTCATACATATAAAAACTCACGTATACATACCTTCACATGCATGCTCACACACACATACACAGACTCATACACACAAATACCCAATCACACTCTCACTCACACATACTCACACATGTAAAAACTCACATATACATACATTCCCATGCAGGCTCACACACACTGACATCCACACTCTCACTCATACATACTCACACAAATAAAATCTCAAGTATACATGCCTTCACACACATGTTCACACATACTCACATACACAGACTCATACACACAAATACCCAATCCACGCTCTCACTCACACATATTCACACATATAAAAACTCATATACATACCTTCACATGCATGCTCACACACATTCACATACACAGACTTATACACACAAATACCCAATCCACACTCTCACACATTCACACCTAGAACTTCTCACATGTGCATGCTTTTACCTACCTACACGCACACTCATGCAAATACTCAGATATGCATATTCTAGCTGCATACTCATGTACACACTTCCATATAGTGTCATACACACATGAATGTACACACACTCACACATGTACACACACTGTGACACATGCACATTCACATACGTAGTCATAATACACACTTGCATTCATACATGCAAATGCTCACATGTGCACAATCTCACATGCATAGTCATAACACACACATGCACTCATGCATGCAAATGCTCAGATGTGCACAATCTTATATGTATAGTCATAATACACATATGCATTCATACATGCAAATGCTCCCATGTGCACAATCTCATATGCATGGTCACAATACAAACATGCGCTCATACATGCAAATGAGTCTGCACACTCTCACCCACACAATCACATTCTTATGCACTCATATCCAGACACACTCACACACACTTGAAAACGCTCAGATGTATTCATCTGCACCTATTTATCTTTAAACCTCAGAAATCGTTTTACCATCATCCACAGAGTCTATGGGACGTGCTCCGGAAACACACACCACCCATCTCTCACAGAAAAATCCTCTCTGCTGAAGTCGGTCTTCTGGCTATGTCAGTCTACCTGCCTAGTGTAGGTTGCCTTCCTGCTGCCAGAAAAATCTTGAAGGACTAGGTCGGGGAAATTCATGGAAAAGCTAGAAAGACTTGGGGGAAGGGCCTCTAGCTGGTCAATAGCATAGCATAGCCATTTGTGCAGCAGCTATTATCCCCCGCCTTTGTATTATTCAGAAATCCATACATTGTGTTTGCCTTTTGTGTTCAGCTTCCAACAAGCCTCCCTTTGTCCCTGTCACAAAGGCCAATGAACTCTGTGTGGCAAATAAGTTTCAGGGCTGGCTGGACATTATGACTAATTGTGATGCAGTCTATATCCTTGAGACTGTAAACCGATATCAGAAGACAATGGCAGAGAGGGAACCCATTGAGTGGAGAGAGTCCCCCAGTAACCTCCGGGGGCCGAGATGGGCAACAAGGAGGCTATTGAGGACGGCAGCCCCAGCACAGAGCCTGGCGCAGCGGAGCGGGCAGCAGAGCCACATGGCTTGGCTCGAATGCTGCTTTGTTTGCCCAACAGTGAAAACGGGCATGTTAGAATTAGTTCTGCTTTTTTCTTTCCATCTTTATGGAAATATAATTGACAAGTAAAAGTTGTATCTATGCAAGGTATACAACAGGGTGATATGATATACATGTATATATTGTGTACTAATGTTTACAATCAAATTAGTTAACACATCCATCACCACTCACATTTATCATTTTTGTGTGTGTATATGTGTGTAGGGTAAGGACACTTAAAATCTGCTTTCTTACCACATTTCAAGTAAACAATAGAGTATTGTTAACTATAGTCACCAGGCTGTACATAAGATCCACAAAAATGACTCATCTTATAACTAAGTTTGTACCCTTAAAACTACATCTCCCCGTTTTTCCCACCCTGGGATTAGTTTTATGTAGATTGCTCAGAAACTTGAATAGAAAAACAAGACAAAATAAAATACACAAAAAATAAACCATCCCAGGCCCCTCCCCAGTCACATGCATAACCCAGGCCTGCTGTTCACTATAGCTTCTTTTTGTTTTTTTGGTTTTTTGTTTTGTTTTGTTTCTGAGAAAGAGCCTCACTGTCGTCCATGCTGGAGTGCAGTGGCATGATCTCAGATCACTGAAACCTCCAACTCTTGGTTTCAAGCGATTCTCCTGCCTCAGCCTCCCAAATAGCTGGGATTACGGGCATGCAAAAGCACGCTGGGCTAATTTTTTTGTACTTTAGTAGAGACAGGGTTTCACCGTGTTGGCCAGGCTGGTCTCCAATTCTCGACCTCAAGTGATCCACCCACCTCGGCCTCCCAAAGTGCTGGGATTACAGGCGTGAGCCACTGCGCCTGGCCCCACTACAGCTTCTTGATCCCATGCCAGGAAGTTGTGCTAAATCATCATGGATATTAAAAAGGAGTGAAGGAGCTACGTGGTCCATGCACCTCTCACTTAACCAAAAAAATCACTTCCACCTGGCTTCTTTCTGCCATGGCATGGCCTGTCTAGGGACCACTGTCCACCTAGGATGAGAATGGTCATCAGATCTGCCCAAATCCCCAGTGCTGAATTCCCACGGGAGAGCTGATCACTCTTCCAGCAGCAAGTAGTACTTACTTATTCACTCAGCAAATATTTATCGCATGCTTGCTGAATGCCAAGGGCAAGGCACCAGAGGAAGAGTAGTGAGTGAGTAAGGTTCAAGCCCTGCCATTTATTTTTTATTTTTAAATTTAAATAATAGCATTTATTTGAATTATTATTTTCATTTTGAAAAAAATTAAGTAGACATTAAAATGACCTTTTTTGTTTCGGTTACAAAACATCCCTGAACAACTAAGGTTGGCATACAGAATTCAGCTGGTCATTATTAGGAAAAACCTGGATTTCTGAATGCAAATCAAATGTTAGATTACGTTCATTTTGATGCTATTTCCAATTGAAATGGGTCACTAAGAAAATGATCATTATCATACCTTTATTTCTGCATAAAATGCACTATTTCATTTTTCTGTCCGTAATTACTCATTAGATTCTTGTCTATCTTCTTATTCACATTACTACTCAGAATATGGAGAATGGAATATAAGTCAATTTCTTTTCCTATCCTATTTTTCCACTGAAGGGCAAGAAGGTTAAAAGGCCATAGACTTACGAAAGTGAGAAAATGTCAGAGACTGCTGTATTTATAGTACCTTCCTTACACGAAGCGAGGTTCCAAAGTTGAAGTCTTTTCCCAACAAAACACCAAAATATTACCAAGATTCTAAAAGTATATTCATTTTCAATAAATACCTTCAATAGTCTCACCAGTTATAAAACGATAATTGCACATTTTTGAGATCAGCTTATAATCTTCCCCTATAAAAGATGCAATTTCCGGGCTGTCTCAGAGTGGGCATTCCATTAGGCGAGAGATAATGCATCCAAGGACAGGTGACTATGGGTACTCGAAAAAAAAAGCCTGTGAAGGGGTTGAGAGTGACAAGGGGAATGACCTAGTTCATTCGGAGCTCCTGGGAGCTCCCAGCAGAGATGACTTTGAGCCAGACCCCAAGGATGAGAGGCACTACTGTGCAGGCAACTCTCTGGGGAGAGCGTTAGGAGTGGAGGACTCTGAGCAGGTCGTGAGGTTGGCTGCTCTAGGATGGACAGAAGGCCAAGGAGGCTGCAATGTGCTGGCAACGGGGAGAGAGAGTGGTAGGAGGTGAGCCTGTAGAGGTGGGGTACTAAGTCAGGTGAGGGGTTGCTATCTCCCTGCACTCTGATGGACAGGTATATCTAATAATTATAATAGTTCTATTATCTACTGCTTATGATCTGTGTGGCCAAGGATTAGCTGTTTGCTTTCTGAGCTCTATTTTACTTGTTTCTAAAATGGGTAAATGATCATAACCTTCTACTGGGACTAATGCCTGAAGTCCATAAAGGGACTAGCAGAGTTTCTGGTGTAAGCTCAACATGAAGCACATACACTATCACCTAATCATCAGAGCTGCTGTGATTGATGGCAAAGATGGCAACAGTGTTATGTGGCTCCCACCTTCCTATCGAGCCATGCAAAATGTTACACAGAGCAGAAATTCATGGGGTTAAGCGGACCTTCTTAGGTCTCTAGCAGACTCCGGTGCTGCGAATAAAGAGACATGAAGTGAACAAAGGAGGAGTATTAGTCTGTTCTTGGATTGCTATAAAGAAATACCTGAGACTGGGTAGTTTATAAAGAAAAGAGGTTTAATTGGCTCACAGTTCCACAGGCTGTAGAGGAAGCATGGCAGCATCTGCTGCTAGGAGGTTCTTAGGGAGGAATGGTGGAAGGCAAAATGGGAGCAGATGTCTTACGTGACAAGACAGCGATGCGGGGAGGCGAGATGCTACACACTATTAAACAACCAGCTCTCATGAGAACTCTCACCATCATGAGAACAGCGCCAAAGGGATTGAGCTACACAGTTCATGAAGAATCCCCTCCCATGATTCTATCGCCTCCCACCAGGACCCACCTCCAAAGCTGGGGATTCCAATTGAACGTGAGATCTGGGTGAGAACATAGATCCAAACCATATCAGAAGGGTCACAGACGAATGGGAAAAGTAGACAAAAATGTTAGCAATATTAATAAAATGTGATGGAGGGAGTGCAAGGTGCTAGGGAGCTCCAAGGAAAGCACCAACCCATCAGAAGGGACACTCCTGGGAGCAGGTCACAGTTGGCTGCATCAGGGAAATTCTAATGGGTGTGAACCGGGCAAAGCAGTGAGCAGATGGGGGGGTCTCTGCTCTGCCTGGTTCACATCCACTAGAATTTCCCTGCTGCAGCCAACTAGACTCACATAGAGCAGGCTACATGTGCAACATGTTCAAGGGCAAGAAGACCTGGGCACTCTTGGTGCTCCCATGAGCTTCCTGGCAACTTGGTCAGCTGGAATCTGAAGAATAAAGGACTGATGACCAGGAACAGGGTAGAAGACATCCCAACTACGAAGCCCATCTGCAAAGCCAGGATGCACAGCAAAGAAAGCTCTTGCCCATCCCAGTGTTCAGTTATAGGAAACAACAAACTTCCCTTTTTGCTAAAGCCAGTTGGAATTTGCATTTTTGTCATTTACCACCTAAAAGATTCTTGCGCTCTTTTCCTATCCTATTTTTCCACTGAAGGGCAAGAAGGTTAAAAGGCCATAGACTTCTGAATGTGAGAAAATGTCAGAGACTGCTATATTTTTTGTGGATTTTTACGTAAGATCCACAAAAGTGCCAGGAAAAGTAGGAGGCTTTGCAGAGCAAAACAACAAGCACCCCAAATTCAAGTGCAACCCACTCAGGGCTCCAGAGCCCTTGGCCGATGTCTAAAGAATCATCAACTAGCTAATCCAGTTTTCAAAAATTAATTACACGGAATACTGTGTCAAACAGATGGGCACGGTGTACGATTCTTTCTGGCTTTTAAAAATTACATCATGTATCTCTCCTGAATTATTGCATTTTGCGCTGGTCTCTAGAACCTCCTATCTTGCCCACCTTTGGAATCCAGCTATAGTCTGGGCATAGAATCATAGCTGGGCAGTGAAACAAAAGTTGGAAATTAAGAGTGACTTAGGATTTTAGGATTTTTGGTCTGAGCAATGGGGTGGTGGTTAGTGTCATTAACGTAGAAGAAGGAAATTGGCAGAGGAAGAGTTTGGAATGTGGGGAGATGAATGCTCACATAGAGCAGGCTCCATGTGCAACATGTTCAAGGGCAAGAAGACCTAGGCACTCTTGGAAGTCTATGGCCTTTTAACCTTCTTGCCCTTCAGTGGAAAAATAGGATAGGAAAAGAGTTTTGGTTTGGATACGTTGTGTTTGAGATGCCTAGTGAAGAAGTTGAGGGAGTTGTTACATTGACAGATCTGGAACACAAAGAAAAGACAGAGTTGGAGCTGTAACTGAGAGGAGAAACAGTATATAGATGGCATTTAAAAGCTGGAGTACTTTTGGAAGAAGTGAGCCGTTCACTGTGTGAAATGAAGCTGAGCCATTGATCATTGACTAAAAGTAATCCAGATAATTGACCACTGGACTTGGCAAGATGTAGGTCTCTGGTGACCTTAAGAAGAGCTGTGTAGGTGGCATATGGAAGGAAGGAAAGTTGAGGAAGGGAAGAGCATGGGTTTTTATAACCCTGTAGTATTTTTCATGTCAAAAGGGCAGAGAAATTGGGCTGTAGCTGAAGGGCAATGTGGAAGGCCTTTTATCACTGAGTTTGAGATTGGCCTTTTTTTTTTTGAGGTGGAGTCTCGCTCTGTCACCACCCAGGCTGGAGTGCAGTGGCATGATCTCTGCTCATTGCAACCTCCACCTCCCAGGTTCAAGCGATTGAGTTGGGTCTTAAATGAATGAATGAAACTCTGCATAGATGGATGAATGAACCAACCATCCAAGTCTTAGGTAAAAGGGCAAATCTAACTTCCTGATGATATACCCCCCAGACACACAATGCTCTAGCCTCGTGGGCTCCACACAATGAATTGTTTGGCATCGGCTTATCAAAGAGACCTTTCATTTCTCAAATGCCCTCATGGAAAAACAGCCATAAATATTTTTTTCAGGATTGAGGATATTTCCAGGTGTTTCCTGGATGGTCCAGGTGGGTGTATGAAAGTGCTTCCCAGGGAGGCTTGGTACTTTCCTTGTTGGTCAGGCAAGGTCCTGAGAATTTCTGTTGGAGGGAAGAGGCATAAGGCTCCAGTTTTGAGTCTAACAATACATACAGTGGCTCACTGGGATAACTTTTAGGAGAAAAACCAGACTTGATGTCAACATTGTTTCCAACAATCCTGCCTTAATTTTTTTCTCCTTAATTTCCTTTTTCTTTTGCTTAAAAGAAAATAGAAAAGAAAAAGAAACCCAAGAAATAAAAACATGCAAAAACATGTCTATTTATTGAATTAGCCCAAAGCAAACAACATCAAATCAGGTGGTCTATCCTATCATCTATTATTTTTGTGGGTTCTAAGATTTTTACTCCTCTGTGCCTGAATAATGTTCTTGGAAAGCTGCCTCATTAATAAACCACTCTGGTGAAGTTTCACAGGCATAGAATAATGAATAACAATTAGGGACATTTAAAAAGTAATATTTTTTTCCTGCAATTTGAAAATTGATTTATGAATTTGAGGAGCCTCCAATTTCATTAAATAAGTGGTTTCTTCAATTGAGTCCTTTTGCCAGTCTTAAAAAAAGCCCCCCTGAAAGCTGGCAAACTAGTGAACTTTTCTTGCCAGTTCATTGATTTTGATAGAAAAGAAATTTTTGACATTTAACAACATTTGATTATGTGCACAAGGAAAGTCCAGAGTCATTCTCACCTAGATAATTATGACATGGAAACCATTTATCCAACAGTTTGGGATCATCAACTGTTCTCTCAAGACGATTTTTTAAGACATTTGGTCAAATTTCTAGTAAGTATGATCTTGAAAATTCATAAAAGAGGGTATCTAAAGCCAAAGAAAGACCTGAGAAGAGAAAAAAAGAAAAAAAGAGGGTACAGTGTGCATTTAGAAAATTATTAGGAAACCATAAATAGAGAGAGGTTTGGCTTATCAGATTCTTTCCAAAACTGAGCCAAAACACCACCTCTGGAAGACTTCATTGATAATTCTGACCAATTTGTATCATTTATTTAGTACACAAGTCCTATGATCATATAGCTTGGACAAACAATTCATCTAAGATATATTTATTGATCATTTACAGTGCTCCAAGAACTGAAATGTGTTCTACGGACAAAGAAGTAGATAGAATATTTTACCAATTTATAAAATTCTCAATTTAGGCCAGGCATGGTGGCTCACCCCTGTAATCCAAACACTTTGGGAAGCTGAGGCGGGTAGATCAGTTGAGGTCAGGGGTTCGAGATCAGCTTGGCCAACATGGCTAAACCCTGTCTCTACTAAAAGTACAAAAAGTAGCCAGGTGTTGTGGCAGGGGACTGCAATCCTAGCTACTTGGGAGGCTGAGGCAGGAGAATTGCTTGAACCCAGGAGGCAGAGGTTGCAGTGAGCCAAGAACACGCCAGTGCACTCCAGCATGGGAAACAGCAAGACTCCATGAAAAGAAAAGAAAAGAAAAAAAAAAAAAAAAAAAAAACAACCTCAACTTAGACTCTAGAATAATAGAAGAGTCAAGAGGGAAAAAATGAAATGAAAACGGATAAGTGTCTGACCCTTCTACTTCTCACTTGTTATTATGACAGAGATAAATTTGTTTTCAGTAGGATTACCTATACTAAACACAGAGAATATTTTTTTCTTTTACTTTAGGTTTCTTCCCTGACATATCCATATAATGCTTCTTAATTGGCTTCACTCTTGAATCAATGATGTTAAACCACAAAGTCCACAGGACATCTCAAGCATTTTGTGGAGAGCAGCAACTGCCAAGCAGCAAATCCCAAATCTGGGCTAATCACTTACTCTTCAATGTATTGAGCTCTCACCTAGAGTCACTGGTTCTATTTAGCTCTATATGTCAAGGAAAGCCATGGGATTGATCTTCATGTATCAGGCAAAATCTTAGCTAAAATAATATCCAACTGCTCTCGGAGGGCTGTTTTCTCAGAGAGATGCAAAATATTTCAACATCGCAAAGTCAATCATGTTCTTTAGAATTCTTTACATTTACCTCCGTCTCCTGAGTCAATTCTTAGAGAATCGTGATTTCAGTTTGCTTCCTTGTATTAACCATTTTAGATCTTTATCTTGAGTTCCACCCTTGGTCAGCCATACAGATCTGGATATCAGAATATATACCCTCAACAGCTCCTCCATGAAAATATTTGAAATTAAGAAACTCCAGGAATTAGTTTTTCTAGCACCTGAAGTCAGGCAGACCAAGGATCCACCTCTCAAGCCAAGGGATTTACGACTATGGTCACACATGAAAGTGCCTGGATTATTGACTAAATTAGTCTGGGGTGAGGTGGATCTCTGTTTCTTTACACTTTACACTTTTTCTAGGTGATTCTAACACAGTGGATCTCAAATATCTCAATATGCAGTGTGTACAGCACATTGATTATATCAGATCCCCTGGTAGTTGGACCCAAGCATCAGAATTTTTAAAAAACTGTCAGTGATTCTGATGTATCATCAAAAATGGAGAAAAAATGCCCTAACCCTGCTGCTTAATAGGTGTGTAATCTTGGTGAGTGGTTTAACCTGATTTTGCTCAGTCTACTTACTAATCTCTAAATTGGGGATAATGGCCATTCCTGTTTTACAGAGTGTTGTAAGGATTATAGCAAATAATTTATGTGAAGTATTTTGTAGTGTTTAGTACATAATAAATGCTTGATCAATAAAATTGTCATTGATTTATTATTATTGATTAGTTCAGTTGCCATAAGACAATACTATAAACTGAGTGACCTGAACAACAGACATTTGTTTTCTCACAGTCCTGGAGGCTGGAAGTCTAAGATCAGGGTGTGAGCATGGTCAGGTCCTGGTGAGGGCTCTCCTCCTAGCTTGCAGATGGTCACCTTCTTGCTGTGTCCTCACAGGGCAGGGAGATATATATATATATATATTTTTTTTTTCTTTCTCTTCTTAATAAGGCCATAGTTCAATCAGATTAAGTATCAGCCTTTATGAACCCATTTAACCTTAATTATCTCCTAAAGGCCATAGCTCCAGATATAGTCACATAGGAGGTTAGGGCTTCAACACAGGAATTTTGGTAGGACACAATTCAGACCATAAAAATTATCATTAATATCTATTTCCAGAGGCTTCTGTTATGGTGATTGCCTCGATTTGCTCAGGATGTTTCTGGCTTGGGCATATAATATCCAATGTCCCAGGAAACTCCTGTAGCTTTCAATACTGAATCCATTCACCCAAAGACCCAAGCTAAAATCCTTAGCCAGTCTAGAGTCTTCCTTCACATCTATCTTCTGCCATCTGATCAATTACCAAATCCAAGCAATTCTAATGTTTATAAACTATTTTTGTTTTGCTTCCATATGTCCATTCTTACTGTTGCTTCATTGGTTATTTTCTCATTATCTCACATCTGAACCATTACAGAATCCTCTAAATCAGTTTCCCTTCACCGTAAACCAAACTTGGCCATGAGTCAGAATCTCCTGAGGACTTGTTAAAACACTCATTGCTGCTTGTCTGCTCCCTCCTGTTTTCTGATGGGGAAAGTTTGGAGTGGGCCCTGTGAATCTGCATTTCTAACAGGCCATCCTGATGCTTTGGGGCCCTGAAATTTCAGCTTCAGAGCAGAGTGGCTGGTGGTTTTCACTCTGCACATCCAGAGCCACTGGGGAGATGGAGCCTACTGGAGATTCCAGAAGCATGTGGGTCATGCAGCAATGACACATTCCCATCCAGGGTCCTTTTGTGGACGGCAGAGCTCCACATCAGCAGGAAAGGCCTGGCACCAGGCTAGCTTATTGTCAAGTGACCTGCTCAGCTGTGAACTCTTTTTATCCTATCCTAGTTCCTGTTCACAACAGTTACTCCTAATGTAAAACGCTGAGTCAGTGACTCTTAACAGACAGTTAGGTTGGGACATCCTGACTTATGATTTGGGCTGCAGCATTATCCGTCATGCTCACGACCTTGGCATACTCCAAACTCTTCACCAACCCATGAGGTAAAGTGAATGTCTCCAAACAACTGGGAAATTGCACCTCATAAAACTCTTCACCTGATATTAACATATTTATTCACACTGGATCACTTCTGGATTCTCTTTATTCATTTTCCATTCATTCATTTCTTCAGTAACTATTTATTGTGCCTGCTTTGTGTCAGGCATGAGGAACACAATGATAAGGAAACTCAGAACCTCTTCCAAATTCCATGAGGTTTTGAGTCTAGGGAAATTCCTCCACGTCTGAAATTTGAACAGAAACTCGACTGTCCTGTTTCTGTTATTTTCTAATATGTATGGAGCAGAGCATCTCCCCTTCTGCTCATAAGCCTCTGCATAAGCAATTTGACAAAATCCTGAAGTCTCCACCTGCTGCTGTGTTCTTAAGATATGGCCACACATGCTCTCACATGCATACATCTCTCATGGCACTTATTCACCAGTATTTCTTTGGTGAAGCTTCCATCAGTTAATTATATTAGTTATTGTCACTGGGTAACAAATTGCCCCAAAACTTCTGAGCTGAAAACAGCACACACTGTTATCTCTCAGTTTTTTTTTTTTGCATAGGAATCTGGGTTTGTTTTATTGATTGGGAACGACTGTCCAACAGTTAATTCTACCATAAGGCTTTATATATTTTAGTCACATATGTAGGTATAGATAGAATCTTCTAAAATTCTAGAAGAAAGGAAGTAAATAAGCCAAGGCCCTGGAAAGAATTGGTTACACCATGGGAAAGGTGGCATATCTGTGAGAAGACAGGTATTCAATCTATTACATGTTAGGCCATATCCTTACTTCTTTGAAAACTCAAGGTTTGCTAATGGACTCTTCTTATATTAAATTGGCCTTAAGATTTCTTTCTAAGAGGAGAATATGAAAATCAGCTCTAATTAACTTGGGGGATGTAATTTGCTGAGAACTGGCTCATGGACATGGTGGCTCCCAAGCTGTCCTGATGAATCAGCAAACTGTTGAATGACTCAGCACATCTCTCATAATGAGCTCAGAGATATCCACCTTCCAAGTAAAAACCTCGTCTCAATTGCTATTCTCTTATAATATATGGGAGTCAGAATATGAGGTCAACAATGGGGTCAGAAAATGAGAGTCCAAAATTCAGAAATATTTATCTGCTACTATAGTTTAGCACTGATAAATGTGATATTTGAAGCACCCAGGCCCAATGTGGACATTAGGGCATGGAATTGAGTTTATAGGATGCAGGAATGACATACAAAGCAGGGTTATTAGTGGCTTACTTAGCGTGATAATATCAACTGGTGAACACTTCCCAGGATCCATTCCCACTGATAAGAACTTATCAGTGCACATATTGATTGGGGATTTATCTGTACCATCTGTAGCTCTGGGAAACTAATGATTTGGGCCTGTGTTTCCTCCAAAGGTGAAATACTGAGAAGCCCCCTGTGGATGTGTAGGAAGCTCACACTGATAACTTCTTGTACTCAGGCCAGTATTGCAAAATATTTTGTAGGGTAGTTTCTGGGCTGCCGGCCTGGACTGAGAATGTGCAGGGACTGCCTGTCCCAGAATCAGAAATGGTGACCTCTTAGCCCAGAGATTCACATGGTCTTGATAGTTGAAAGAATTCCACAAAAGGTGGGGCCCACAAATTCAGCACCAAAAGAGCACAAAATATGAACATTTACCCAAATGCTTTTGCCTAAAATGCTGTTTATGGCCTTAGAAAGTTTCTGGGGCAGTCATCTAGATTGGGGGCCTCTACCTAGAACCTTCTGCAAGAACTATTTCAATGCTCTGCATGAACATTTCCTGAGCTGAATTGTTAAGGGCCCTTTGAATGACTGAGTGAGGCACCAACACATGGGGTTAAAGAGAATGGAAACTAGCAAGTGAATGATGATATTCAGCAAAGATAGCCCTGTCAAAGCACCATGAGAGGATGAGATGAGAAAATGTAAATCTAGCATTGATGGCTGTGTGTAAAAACATTTCAGGGTACAACTTGGAATTTCTGAGATGGGGTCAAAGTAGTGAAATAAGGAACAAGTAAATGCTATATTAGTAATTTTTTTTTTTTTTTTTTGAGACACAGTCTTGCTCTGTCGCCCAGGCTGGAGTGCAGTGGCATGATCTCAGCTCACTGCAACCTCTGTCTCCTGGGTTCAAGTGATTTTCCAGCCTTAGCCTCCTGAGTAACTGAGATTACAGGTGTGTGCCACCACATCTGGCTAATTTTTGTATTTTTAGTAGAGATGGGGCTTCTCCACATTAATCAGCTGGTCTCAAACTCCTGACCTCATGATCTGCCCACCTCAGCCCCTCAAAGTGCTGGGATTACAGGCATGAGCCACCATGCCTGGCCAACATTAATAATATCAATACTGAAAATGCACACAATTTATTGAGAACTTATTATGGGAACAGGCCTTGGGCTAACTTCTTTATCTATGTATTATGTATCCAAACTGGCATTATGCCAGACAAATATTAATCTCCCCACTTTAAAGGTGAGCAAATCAACCCTTGGAGAGGCTAAGAAGCTTTCTCAGGATTAAGCAGCCACAAGTGGTGAAGTTGGGATTGAAATCAGTTGTATTTGACACCAAGGCTGAATTCAAGAACACCATTGAGCCATAGAATGTTTTGGAAATAATAGTGTTATTTCGTTCAATTAGTGTAAATGAGAATTCCTGAGTGTGATTTTTGTCAGAGATTTACTTGTTTCCTGCTTGAATATTCCAATAACTGGATGGGTGCTTCTTCTCAAGGTAGCCCAATTTACTATGGGATGGAAGAACGTATTTTAAAGTTTTTATTTTAGTACAGATAGATAGACAGATAGAGATATGGTTTGGCTGTGTCCCCACCCAAATCTCATCTTGAACTGTAGTTCCCATAATCACCACATGTCATGGGAGGCACCCAGGGGGAAGTAATTGAATCATGGGGCAGTTACCTCCATGCTATTCTCATGATAGTGAGTGAGTTCTCCCAAGATCTGATAGTTTTATAAGGGGCTTTCCCCTTTCTTCACTCTGTACTTCTCTTGCCTGCCACCATGTAAGATGTGCCTTTGCTTCTCCTTTGCCTCCCACTATGATTGTGAGGCCTCCCTAGCCATGTAGAACTGCAAGTCCATTATATCTCTTTCCTTTCTAAATTACCCAAACTTGGGTATGTCTTTATTAGCAGTACGAGAGCAGACTAATACAGATAGACAGATAGACGAACAGGTAGGTATCCTGCAGTGACCACTGGACATATCTGTTGAACTTGAAAAAATGCATATGTTCATACCTTTAGAAGACCAGATATCTGTTCTATGGAAAGTGCACCTAGGGCCCAGGCGTGGTGGCTCAAGCCTGTAATCCCAGCACTTTGGGAGGCCGAGATGGGCGGATCACGAGGTCAGGAGATCGAGACCATCCTGGCTAACACGGTGAAACCCCGTCTCTACTAAAAAATACAAAAAACTAGCCGGGCGAGGTGGCGGGCGCCTGTAGTCCCAGCTACTCGGGAGGCTGAGGCAGGAGAATGGTGTGAACCCGGGAGGCGGAGTTTGCAGTGAGCCGAGATCCGGCCACTGCACTCC